>NC_136691.1:50845302-51020302 GCF_947650265.1 Symphodus melops
TAAACCCCCTTGAAACTTTTTTTAGAGAAAGATCGATTCATCAGCCAGCCGATAATCAATTTCCCCCTCGGGGATTAATAAAGTGTGTAGAATTAAAAAAAAATATATATATATATCAGTCGGGCTGTAATATTTTCAGTTTTTGTAAATGAGCAGTTAATGTGGCGCAGCTCAGTTGAAAACAGATGTGATGGCTGTGAAGATCATCTGTTGTATGTAGTTCAGAGAAACAGTCCTCAATCAGTATTCCTTTCATTGTGCACCCGTTTGCACTACTCACTTTTTTTGGTGTTAACTTTCAAACATTTGATTGAACAAACACTGGACACATGCTTTGAATAGCCACATGACTTATAACCTACAATGAACAGCAATTTGAAAAAATACGAATGATCTATCTATTTGGCATTTTTTCCTCTGACTGGACAATTTGCTTGTTTATGTATTTCACTGATGGAAAAGAGAACACACAACATATGACATTGTCTCCACTGGACCTGTGCTGGACTTGACTCAACTCACCAGAGTTGATTTGAAAAGATGGGTTCAGGATTTCATATGCTCGTTCACACATTTTCAAAATAATGCCCGCCTGACTCGTTTGCATTTGTATTCGCACACGGAAGAAGACAAAGAAAAATATGATGATGCACATTTTTTTACTAAGTAAAAAGATAAAGGGACAGACCATACTGTAAGCCGACAGTGCTGCGGAGACGTCACGTGACGTCGCAGGCCGACGAGAGAGCGTGCCAGACGCTCTGGCACCGCTGAATGCGGATGATACCCGAAGAGACTCCTCAAAATTTAATTTCAAATTCTGAACAACAACAACCCCCTAAAATTTTAATGTGGTTAAGATCTAAATGTGCATCCATCTGCCACGTTTTTACGGGACCACCTAAATCCCTGTACAACACAGCAGAGTGCAGGATCTGCCAGCATTCCTAAACCTAATCAGGGAAGCTTTGGATAAACTCTCAGCCGTCGCCCAGCTCACATCTTGTAGTCCTCAACATGACTACATGGTTTTGTTTTCGCAGGCAGAAAAGCAGATGTGACGGCCAGAATCTGTAAAAATAGATCAATAAATATCCTCTGTGCTACTTCAAATGTTACTGAGGCTAGGTGGAGTGGGAGAGTGTTTGATGTAAGGAATAAATCAGTCTGTAACCTTGGCCACAGAGGGAAGAGATATGGCTGGGAGACAAATTACGAGGGGGAAGATTGTGAATTAGTGAAACAAGATTTACTGCACACACATTTGTGGGACTCTGGCAGAGCACTAAGCTTTAAAGAAAATCTCGATGGGAGATTAAAAGATATATTAACATCAGTTAGAGTAAGCCTGAGACATGATTCACATTTGTAAGAGCCAGAAAATCTGATGACAGGGGAAAGGAAGTATGAATCTGAACACAAGAGAGGAAAACACAAACCCTTCATTTAATGTCAGATGAGCCACAATGGTTGGCAGTGATCCAGTCCAAATGTAAATCACAGCATAATAGTTTGTTTTAATCCATTGCAAGGCTTCGAACTCTTTTGATCAGCAACATTTGTGTTTCAAAGCTTCTGTCAACAGTTCAAACCCGTTTAAAGTTACAAAGAGGTAGCAAAGGAATCTGTCGAGAAGCAATGGGACTGAAGCTGTCAGGAGAGCGTTTCTTCAGGACATTTTAATGCAACATCAGAGTTGACCTTTTCTAGAAATATGTCATCACTTCAACATTTTTAGGGCATCAGACATTTGGGAAATATTTTCGTTTTTTTTCTTTTGAAGATCAAGGTAACCTTGACCTCAACCACCAAAACAGTTCAACAGTTCATCCTTGAGTCCAAATAAAAGTCTGTTGGAGATGAAGATATTCCTCCAAGATATCAGCTCTGTAACTATCATGACAAACATGCGTATGTATGCAAAGTACAGTACTTTTCTGAGGTAAAAGTTAATGCACCGAAACCAAAACGATCCATTTGTTGAAATACATTCTAACAAAACAGAAGCAAAAATATCAGGAGCAAACCTTCCAATCAGTCATGACTCGGTTTTATTGATCGTTAAGTTTACATGAGAGACATTTCTGCTCAGTAAGGGATTCTTCCCTTCATTCAGCGGTTGTGTAAACAGTGATCTGATGATGACTTGGAAGCATTGAATATGGTAAAGAAACTGACATGCGTGCCCGGAGATTTCTGTTTGCAACATATCTGTGCAATACAGTCAGCGTGCAGAAATGTGCCTGCAGTCTTTGGAGATTAAAAAACATTTAAATGTTCCAGGAACATGTGTACGAGGTTTGCAGAGATCAGAGGGCAATGCTGCTTTAAAAAGAAGTTAACAGGTAAGGCTTCATAGAATACATAATGTGGGGGAGGTATTTCCAGGGACAGGCAGCTTATATAACCCATATTCTTAAACTTCCCAATACTGGTTTTTATCATATCCTGCATATGCTCCATTGTAGCTTCTGATGATTTAGATAAAGTATTACACATAAATGAGCGCGTTGGGCAGAGTCCTGGACAGCATTAATTACACAGTTTTTCAAGTTCCAAAAAAAAAAAAAAAGAAATTGACCTTTGCTCACAGCACACTTAAAAAAAAAAGACAAGGGCAACTAATAAAGTCGATGATGGCTCCATTAAACTTAAATAACTCAGCGTGCCGGTTTAGCTCAGGTGGAAGAGGAGGAGCCCCATGAGGCTCGTCTGGTAAGAGGTTCAACTACTGATCCAGACGCCGTCGACCCTCACTCTCTCATCCCTCGTTTCCTGTCAGTCTACAGGCAACATATACATATACAGGCAACATTATTCATTTCAGCCGGTTTATAACCAGCTAAAAACTCCTCCCAAGGTCAACTTGGAGCTACGTGCTATGTTGGGATCCATACACTTATTAACAGTAATTGCTGAATAAAAAAAGCTATATATTAGGAGTCAATGATTTTTTTTTTTTTTTTTTTTTAATGGAGACATCTCAAGTATTGTACTGTCCCACACAGAATGCAGCTCCTGGATTAATGACAACGGTCCAAAGGTAATTTAATAAACAGCACCAGGAGGAGAAAAAAAAACCTTGTTCACATTCTAGCAAATAGTTGAGAGAACCACTAAAGCGAGAAAGTATTCCAGTAAGAGATGAGAACTTCAGAAAGAACGAACAGAAAAGACAAATCAAAGAACTGAGCAGAGCTTATTAGCTCAGGCGAAGTCCTGAAAGTTTAAGAGCAAATGTTCGATTCAGAGCCAACAAAAGCCAGCTAGCTACCCAAAGAAAGACCAACGGCTTTGAATAGCCAAAAGAGGATCTACCACCAGACAAACGGGACACAAAAGAATAAAGCGAGCACAAAATCAGAGAACAATGGATTGAAAAATGAATATGAGAGGTAAAAGAGGAGTGATGGAGGAAGACGGAAGTACAGACGTAAGCTATAAACCGGTGAAAGGATAGATAATCGGGGAAAGACTTGAAGGCAATGAGGATGGACGAGAAAGCCGAAAAAGGCAACTACTAATCTGTGAGAGAGGGAAGGGGAAAAAAAAAAAAGATCTGAGGAGAATGACAAGGCCGAAAAAGACGCAGAGATGAAGACTCATGAATAGAGACAGTAGGAGTGAGTAAAACAATGAAGAGGAGAATAAAGACAAACAGTGGAAGAGAGGAGGAGAAGAAGAAAACAAGTGAAGCGGAATAGGCTGAGAAGAAGGCTGACAGCGATGGGGAACAAGAGACACACGCAGGCACTTACTGAGGCGCGACTCTCCTCCAGTATCTGTCAATGCCATTTTTGAAGTAGAGCACAGCCAGCCACCTGACGTTCACATCCAGCATGTGGTTATTGAAGATATTCTATGGGGGGGTAGAACAAAAAGAAATGCTTAGTTAACATCGATTTTGTTCACTGGAATGTATTATACCAGGTGTGTAAGGCCAAGACTAAAAAAGTTGGGACGTTGTGAAAAACGTTCAACAGAAACAGAACGCTGTGATTTTATAAGACTCAGAAACTGTGTATTTAAATGAAAATCGATCAAAGACGACGAATCAGATGTTGAAAACTGAGAAATACCCTCGGTGGGTGATACTCCCACGGCACAGTGTTTGTTCTGCCCTTTGAGTCTGCCTTCTCACTGTAAAAAATTGGGAGAAAGCCGAAGCAACCCAAAGTCCTCCGCAGAGGGGCGTGGTCAGACACCGCTCATTTACATATTTAAAGCTACAGACACAGAAACAGCCTGTTCGGAGCAGGGCTGAAGTAGACGGGTTTACAGGCATGATCATATACAGCATCAGAGTGAATTTATTAAAACAAACTTCAGACGTGTTTTGGGGAACTCTGAGACTTCTGAGAACTTGTTGAAAAGGAGAAAAAAATGAGACCTTTAATGTGGTATTTCAATGTTCGGAGAATCCGCTTTCTGTTGTTTTTTTCGTCGTTTTACACAATGTGGTCGACTTTTTTTGGGAGAGAATGTTGTACTTATATCGTCTTCAACAGCTCAGATGTCACCACAGAAAAACGATCAAGTCTTAAACTCAACAACTGGAGGATAGTGATGGAGATCTTTGATGCGGTTAAGCAACACTTCCAGGTGTAGCTACATGCAAACACAGAGCACGCTCATTTTGTAATCAAAGCCGCACACACTTGTTTCTTATTATCGCTTCATTTCTTTTCTAAGTGCAGCATTTCAGAGCTGTTAAAGTCAGTGATATAAAGAAAGACGTTTGGAGTACTTTCAAAGTGTTCTCAAAGTCATTCTCCTCTTCACAGCAAAGGCAGGAGCTCCCCAGAGAGCAGCACAGTAATATCAACTGATTGGACTTTTGGCTTCAGAATTTTTTTCAGGTTTGGCGGGGGGGGGGGGGGGGGGGGGGTTTAGATAAAGAGGGGTTTTATATTTGTTTTAATACAGATATAAAACATCCCTGTGCTGTTTCAAGAGAGCAGAGTACCAAGAAGAAAACACATTGAAGAAGAAAACCTGCCCACTGACGCCAAACTTTACAACGTCTATCATTGGAACGAGCTGTCAGAGCTGATGATTGATTTGTGGGCTCTGTCCTCAAAAAAAAGTTTCATCTTTCTAGTAGTGACACCTTCTCCTGACTTAAATGAGACAATACACACTGCACACCTTTGGTTTAGGACTGAGGAAGCATAACGGGTACAACAAAAAAAAGCAAAGGAAAAAAAAAAAGAAACACATTTAGCCGATATCAAAGCATTCGCTGCGTTCCAGCACTTACAATACTTCCGTTTGTTTTATGTCTTATGTTGTTATGTTTGGAACAAACAAGGGCATAGTGTTCTCCCTCTTTTTATCCGATTATCAGAAAAATATAGAAAATCTAACATTCATGTGAATGGAACACATTTTTGCGCTCAGCTGAGCATGAACACATCCAGGGAGCAATTTTTCTTCTGAACGCTCGGAGAGATGAAACTAAAATCCATCTTCTCATTGAAGCCTGACTGAAACTGTAAACAAACACAATGGAGGAAAGGTCTGCGTAATCAACTTCAAGGATCAACGGTGAACAGATACTTGCCAGGAAGAAATGATGTCACCTATGAAGACTTCAACTTAAAGCTTCTTGATCTGCTATTGTTATGCAGATTGTAAGATAATAACGCCCTCCTTTCAAAATCTGATTTCCCTGAAAACACTCATATTAAAAACCAGAGTGCAGGGGGACTGGAAGCATAGTGGTGAGTGCGCCCGCTTCATGTGCAGAGGCTGAAGTCCTCCAAGCTGGCGCCTGGCTTTGAATCTGACCTGAGCCTCATTTCCCGCATTTTGTTCCCCACTTCCTCTCTCCCAAATGGCTGACTCTACCCGCTGTTCTTTCTCGAAAAAGTCTACAGCGCATTTACACCAAAACAATTCACATCTTCATTCATGGGTTGAAATTGTGAAGCAGAATGATTGCCGAGTTTTTAATATCGTCCCTCACCAGAAGGACCGAGTAGAAGCCTGGCTGGGTCTCCCACTGTCGGAGCTGCTCCTCTGCAGGCTTCAGCACAGTTGTTTCCTGACTGGTGGCTTGGGTTAACGCCTGCAGCACCACTGAACTGGCACCGTCCATATCCATGGCTGGATATATCTGAAGGAGGAAGAAAAAGACAAAGGTTGTGAAAAGTTCTTGCTTATTTTATGGGGAAAAATCTTTGCGAATAGTTTTACCACTGCATATGACAGCTGGAGGGAAAAAAAAAAAAAAACAGATCCGAACAAGGATCTGACTTTTTTTTTGTGAGCCTTCATCTTCTCTGCCATTTTTATGAAAGATCACACTATGCTGAAATCACAGTCAAAAAAAAAAAGAAAAAAAATCCTTTAAAATATATAACTTGACACACCAAGCAGACAGCAAAGAACTTGTGGCGAAGAAGACGAAGAAGAAGATCGAGAATCATGTCTTCTAAAAAGTTAAAAATGGCACTGGCGTTGTCAGTTGTTGGTCTTTAAGAGGAAAAGAAAAGAAGAGGGGGAAAAAATGAGGAGAAACCGCCCGAAATGGGTGAAAGCACGGATACTACAGCGGCATGCTTCACCCGTGTTCAGAGCTGAAGTTAAATGAGCTCCAAACAGCCAATCAGAGAGATTCCTCTCACCAACCACGACGACTGATGGCAATTTAACATGTCGAACTTGAGTGTGTTTTCCAGCAGTCTTGTGCATGTTTAGGCACATCTACGTGCAAAAAGTCAAAGGCACACGTGGGGACCCCTAGAAATACGGGCAGATGAGACGGGCTGCGTGGAGCGGCAGTACATGGAAACAGACACTTGTTTTTGGAACATTAGCGATCGTGAACGTACTTCAGTAGACACAGAAAATAGATACATGAACGTCAAAAGGGGAATAATATGGGACCTTTAAAAGAAACGCCCTTTAAAAGTGTTTAGGTCAGCTCCTCAGGTCCAACAGGAACACATCAGTAAACTCTGTCACTCAAAAAACAGGAACTCACTGATATCATAATGATTTGTTTTAACAGAGCAGATTGAAGTTCTGTTAGTGTCCCGGGTCGTGTGCGATGATATGTGAACATTTCCACATCAGTTTGTCAAAAATGAAGCCTTTAATACAGTTATAACAAACGAGGACCAGCAGACAGAAACACACACACACACACACACACACCTGTCAGTGAGACATAATCACCTCTCTCAGTGTCTGCAGGAGACATGGAAGGGGAAAATATTGTGCAAGGTTGCCATCTACTGCCCAAAAAGTATTCAGCACCACGATCCATTGTGCGCGTCCTTAAATGGAGTTTTCAATCTCCACAGCGGCATTGTTTCAGCCGTACCATGGTCACATACGAGAGAGCGATTCTTTTAATAATCAGTCCATGAATTATTCACTCAGTAGAAAAGTCATTGTCTCTCCAGTGACTGTCAAAGTTGGTTTCTATTATCAGGAGCTATAGCAGATGAAGTAGCATCTACTCCGACTGTGTAACATGAAGGCTATTTATACTTAGAGTGGCGGTTGGACAACTCGCTCTTTGTCGGATGTTCCTTTGGAATAATTTCTGTGCACAAAGAAACACTCTCCTCTAACAGCAACTTCATCGCACGCACGCATGTAATGTCATCATTACGATGATGTAACAGATACACATCAACAACTGATCCGGATTCATTCAACTTTATGAGTCGCAGAAAGGAAATTCAGTTTCATAGCTGATTCATTAAACGAAGCCAAGACAAGATAAAGAAAGCAAACATTCACCAGAGCAGTCAGACAATTCCATCCACATGCCAGGAACAACAATTCAGCAGGCAAAACATTATTTGACCACATCTTTCTTCTGACACGTGCAGATTTTTTCCTGATTGATTTCACAGAGTCTGAATATTCTTTTTAAATGTGAAGAATAAACACATTTGTGTGTCATTTAAAAATGCTCTGTCAATTAAGTGTTAATTATTTTAAGGTCAGAAGCCCAACACAGCTGCCTTCTCTCTCTCTCTTTTCAAGTCTGTCTGATGCAGCCTCCGACTTACAGACCCAAACGTGCCGCTGTCACGTTTTAGGGGAAGGGTGAGATAAAGATGGATCTCACTTTGCCAGCACATCGTCACGAGAGGATGCATCACAAGCACCAGTTACTGACCAGTAACTCCAACCAATTCAGACACACCAATGCACACAAATATGACCTCATCATGTGACCATATAATCCTACTTATGTGCATTTATTTATATAAGCATGAGTCTATTTTTAATTGCACGTTTAATTTGTAATTTGTTGACTCTTAGTCATATAGGGAGCCTCCTAAATCTTTTTTTGGGATTATTATATACAGAGGGAGGGGGGACAGCAGTTGTTTATTGTTTACTGTTTATTATAACTAATGTCTTGTATACTGCTACTGGATGCCTTGAATTTCCCTCTGGATCAATAAAGTATCTTCCCATCCATCCATCTATTCTAGCCATCTAAAATATAGACAGTCTGTGTTAAAGATTTGGTCTGAGCAACAGAACCAATTTGTGTAAAATCTGTACACCCTTGGTTGTTAGAGGACAATAACAACCGAGCAGCTTCATGTAATTCAGCCCTCACAGATGTATGCTCTTCTTAGTGTAAAAAGGGCCTACACCTTTTTAACCAGTGTCTACAGAGTCCGACCATTCAGTATAAACAAGATCAACATCCTCTCTCTGTCTCTCCAATCATAAACTGTCTACCTGTCACTGACAAAACAGAAATGTCAATCCTGCAACAAGCAGCTTGCTAACATATGCAGCTAAGTTAGCTGTTAAACCTGCATGAACGACCCTGCCTCTTCCACAGCATGTGTTACAGGTAGATGATCCTATCAAACATAAGAAACATAAATAAATATATAAATGTCAGGTGTTTGGCATCAGTCGTGACATCAGATCGGATGATAACAAGTCAAGCTCAGGCTGCATGAACATGCAAGCTAGCGCCAGCATCACTTTATCCTCTCATTGACATTTAACAGATATTATTGACGTTAGCTTCACAGACAAATGGTTCATCTACTCTGAGGCTAAAATCACGTCTAGTCAAGCTTAATTCCTCCTCTGACTGGCGCTGTTTAAACATCACGCAAGATTGACGTGAATACAAACAAATACTGTGATTACATGACAAAACATTTATATGATGTAAAGAAGTCTGCAAAGGTTGTAACTTTGTTGTTTTAAAGAGCAGAGAGACAGTAAGGCGAGAAGAGAGGAGAAGAAACTACAACACCAAAGCTAACTTTGAGGTTAGCTGGAAAGCTAAACTTGTACAGTACAATACACCGTGTCAATAACAAACAAATGTACCGTAGAACTACCGCGCTCACCTGAGAGTATCAGGGTAGAAAATCAGAGTCTTATAAACACAGCAGCTGCTGAGGCTCTGTCAATGGTAGAGTAACGAGAGAGGAAAAACACACGCCTGTAGGAATGGCGCGATCAACACTGGGGTCGCAGGCTGATGACGTAAGTGATTTAAGAGCCGACGTCATGTATGAATGGAGATTGCGGCTGGAGTATGTTTCACTCATGTGACCCTGTTTTTGTATCTGTTTTTTTTTTTATCTGGTTTTTTTTTATTACCTTTTTGAATATCCCTGTCGAGGTAAACAGATGTATAATTTGTATGACTTGTGTTGTATGGCTCAGTGTCAGAGTCGTCTTTTGGAAGGGTCAAGGGTCACAGTTGTCAGATGATTTTAAGCTTGGGGAAATTCCATATCCATAAAAACAAATGGGCAAAAGCTAAAATAACTTTTGTACTTCTTAGAAAATAAATAATCCTGCTGCAACAATCAAAGACTATTAAGAATAACAAAGCTGCCAAAACATACACTATCTTGGAGAAATTTTGTAGAAGTTATATAAGTCCATTTACCATTAGGCCTACTTCATGAATAGTATTAAATGTTGCAATATAATGGGAAATAGATTAAGTTTATTTGTCAGGGATAATATAAATAGGCATGTTAGATCTAATTGAAGTGCAAGCAATGCAATAGGACTTCTAGCCATGATTTGATGATACACATAATACAATAAATAAATGTAAATGTAAAACAGACCCAGCAGCCCAGCAGGCTACTTGTTGCTTCAGGGATTTTAGGCCTTAAAAATGTCACATGTTACATCCCATCTTTCCAATTTCATGGCTTTAATTACTTTACACAGTCATACTGTCAGAATTGAAAAACACTACTTTATAAACTCCCATGTCAACTAAAGCATACAGCCTATGTCTATTGGGACAAAAACAATGATAACAAAAAGTATTGCTTCTATGATAAAGATGGATTGGTTTGTCAGACAGTCCATTAAACCCTGGCAGAGCTACATTATTAAGTTAAATCAGATGACTCTGACTATCTTTGTATCAACATTTGGCAGAAAGTAGCTAAATCTTATTAGAGATTTTCTTACAAACAAAGTAAGTATTATTAGGGTAAAATCAAGTACCTTGAAGGTGGTACAAAATTGGCAAAGGCCTTTTGAATTTATTTGAGAAATGAATACAATATATTTTAATCAATTCCCATTGCCATAATTATGGATTGTTGATTTGTAAGGAGTCACTTGTTGAAAGGGAATTATTTGTGTTTCTTTTTACATCTTCAGCCAATCGTCTTTAGAAATTCAGTGTTAATATCTGTTTGCCACTTCTCTGAAATGATTGTGATATCATCATGATAGAGAGTCAACCACCTGTTGGAGGAAAAACCAGAATGGATAATACCCTTTTCTTCAAGGAGCCTCTCATCATGACTGTCTGGTCTGAGGTCAGTCTGTATTATCTGGCAACAATTAACTTCTTAAGACAATGGCTAATTTCTATGCTTCTATTGCAGACAGTGGATATTAAGATAAGCAATGAGGAATATCCGGGCCAAAACTTCCTTTTCCCTGCAATGGTCATTGTTTACAATCCGAATAACAACTTGAGATTCAAGATTAGAGTTAAAGTGGAGACACAACGTCTATGCTCTAATTTGGACATAATTTGCATTCATATGCAGATATCTGTTTATGGATAAGGAGAGGGTAACATAAAGCACCAAATAGGACGAAAAAAAATGTACTTAACTTCTTGATTTTGTATTTTAACTGTGTACTTACATCTTGACACTTTATTCTTTTGATTGACACTTTATCTTTGGTTATTTATTAATATAGCTGCACTGTTGTTAATTTACGGCTCTGTCTGCTTTTGAATTGCTGCCCTGGGGACAAATAAGTATTTTTTTAATTGAATTGACAGTGTACGTCACAAGTACCAACAAATTTCAACCCCTGAGCTCTGAACAGTTGGCTTTCAAAGAAATTACTTGTTTTAATAATCGCAAAGTAAGCCTCATGACTCAATTTAGCACAAAGTGTGTGTGTGTGTGTGTGTGTGTGTGTGTGTTTTGAAGTTTGTGTGTCAGTTCTTGAAATGGGAGTGTCCTTTGGCAGAGTTATTCCATCATTCTGTCATTCTTTTTTTTTTTTTTTACTGAATCCCCAAACTAAGACGAGCAGACAGCACAGAGAGACGAACAGCTGCTGTTTGTTGTTGTGCTGAACAAAGATGGATCTGATTGAAGTGTTTTTTATTTCTCTTGGTGGTGCAGTTAGTGTCTACTATGGAGTGAAACTGCTGCTTTTCAGTAGGATGCTTTTTCCAAAAGTGTTTTTTCCACTACCAAAAAACTTTTTCACTTCTACAGGAGAGTGGGCAGGTGAGTATTGTGTGAACATGTTTATTTCTGTGTTAAAGTTTACATGTACTGCAATGTATGTAAAGTAGATATATAGATTTACCTCATAATATGAGTGCAATATCAAAATGGACTTCACTAGAATGTGCCTCAGCGTGTAAAAATGCTGAAAAAAACACAGTTCTTGTTTTACAGTTGGATCAGTTGGGTTTATACACAAGATTGAACTTGTTCAATGTTAGTGCATTCAGTGGCAAGTTCTGACTTTCATTTGAAGCCGTCTGTTCATACCATTGAAGCAGATGCAGACATTTGCAGATGAGAGATGTCGGCAATGTTTATATACGATGAACATAAATGCCCAAATTGACATGAAATGTTTTATTATCTGCAATGTATTCTCTGCTTTTTGGGGTAATAGTTTTGTAAAGATAACTGCAATTATGATTGGCTGAGCAGAGGCTAAATCACAGAGACAGATGCAAGAAAAAAGTCAGCTCTTAGAGAAGGCTTCATTTTTAAAACAGGACAGTAACATGCTGTACCGGTGGTCAGTCCAAACACAACAAACTAACACAAAGGCCAGAACTGCTGGATAGGATGTAGATTTATCAAATTACTGCAGGTTTAACCCTGGGTTCTCTCTTTTATGTTGAAGATGTCTTCTTTAAACTTTACAGTTAACTATGCTGTGACCTGACCTGCTGCAGAGCACGATATACATGACTAGGAGATAACAGAAAATGTGTTGCAAGCATCGCTATCTGGCCAATCAGTTCTCTTGTTCCATTAGCTTTGCACAGATATCTTTTTATATCAGAGATAATGATCAGCAACGCCAAGATCAAAAAATGGTATGCCACTTTGGGAGCACCTGCATGCCATGCAAGATCATCAAAGAAATGCGCACAATTTTGAGCAACATGGTACAATAAGTTTAGTAGCATCTGCCGTGGCCCATGGCAAGCCACCAGTCGTCTCTCATGCTTGTTCAGCTCGTTTTCCACCATGATGCTTATGTAAATTAATAACAGTGACTATGGTAGCTTTGAACACAGAAACAGTGAGATTTCTACACTTGTACACATTCTAGAAACCTCCTTGATATCAAAACAGCATTGACTGTTTAAACCAGGATAATGTACGATCGGTATTGACTTTGGGCACCTGCTGCTACAGATTATTCTGATTGGTTAGGGTAGCCTTGTTTGCTTAGGTTAGCTTTGCTACAAGCTTATCATCGGCCACCATGCATATGTAAAATTATGATGACTGGTGGTACGAACTAAGCAAACATGTTGCTTACAACCTAGCATGCCATTTTGGTTAACTTCTTCATATTTTACAAATATTCTGAAAAATAATTTGGACAGTCTGCTGCCATGAGATGTGTTCATGCTTGAAATTGATCACATGCCACTGAATACTGCCTCTTTCATCAGTACTTGCTCATGGCTTCATCAGGCAAACCTTGGTTGACTCATCAAGCTGATTACCACTGTTATGTAGCCTACGAGTTCAAGGGATTGTGGTCACTGGGTTGAGCGCAATCTCGCAACCCATTGCCTATCACAGGATGAGTTTAAAGCCTCTGGCAGCGCTGGCTGCCAGAGGCTTCAAGTTATGCAGATTATTAGGGATTTCCCAGCCCAAGACTTTGTTTCTTCCTCTTCTCTGTTCATTGTTAATAGGGCTTTATTATAGAATTATAGACAACATCTATGACCTGATTAGTGTCAGGATAGCATTACAGCCACTGTGTTTTCTGTGTGTCTGTCTTTTAAAACCACAAAAATTATTTTTCTGCATTCAACCTAAAACTGGTTGATTTGCTAGTGGACGATGTCCTATGGACTAACGGAATAATTCACATATCAATACGCGATACGTTGCCAACTATAAAAATCACAACAACATGACAAAACAGTGATTCTGCAATAATTGGAAGATCACATTGTCTGAGATAATATCAGAGTCCTCTTCTTCAAATGTTAACACACTGTCAAACAATTTTTTGACCAACTGCGTTCACGTAATCTTGAGGAGCCATGAAGTAATAGTCAAATTGGCGGAAAGATCTGATTTAGAGCACTGATGTATTTTTTTCAATTAAAATGCGGACATTTGGCACCAGCAATTTAATAACAAAAGATTCCCAAAGGGGAAAAGTCAGGAATAATATGAATGAATGATTTTTGTATTGTTGATTTTTGTGGTGACCGTGTTATTGTTTTATTGATACTTTGCCCCATCTGCTGACAATACCAGATCACTTGTGATACCAGATATCTTGTTCTTAGCAAATTGATTCTGCATTCATCCACAAGACAGAAAAACGGCTCTACTTTCTTTCAACATTTTCTGATAAAATGCCTTTAGCACATAAAAGCGATATACTGTGAGGACAGAAAATAACATGCTTCATTCTAAACATGGTGCAAGCAATCTAACATGTTACCATCCTATAGAGTTGAAAACATCCAAAGTACATTTGAATCTAAACACAGCTGGACAGTTGCTCTCAACTTTGCTCCCCACTCAAACAAAGTCACAGTGATCACACCAAAACATTCCTGTGCAGGTTCCAGAGCAGTCTCGTCCACTTCCAAGAAATCCTTTGGCATCTTCTTAAGAGGTTATTCAGTCTCCCACAGTGCTAAATGAAGCCCGATAAAAAAAAGAATACTGGGGCTGGTCTTTCCTTTATTCCCAAAGACCACTTTAATTCCTTTCTAGCACAAGGGGAAAATAGCCATCAGAACAGTATGTTCCAGCCAGCAGAGTCCAGAATGCGTTTGGTGCATAGGTCAACTGAGGTTAAAGTGTGCATGAAATGGATGTTTACTGTATGTGAAAGGTCCTTAAAAATGAAATTGAATATCAGATTTAGAAACTGTACGAAATAAAATAAAATCATGATTTTTTTCTGTCACCTATAGAGGCTGCTAATAGTGTAATTAAATTTTGCCACATGGAGCTTGTACCACTAACTTATAAACCAATTCCTCTTTAGGGGTAAATCATGCTGATTTGAGGGCTTGCCAATGCTATGCTCTTTAAGTTTTGTACACAACTCCATTAATTTATGTCCAGAAAGAATATCCAAGAGCCGTGTCTGAGACTTGTTACAAAATGTTGACAACAATTGGTGCATGAGGGATAAAAAAAAAAATGAGTGGGTGTTATTTATATAATCCAGCATTAAATAACCAAAAACAATAGAATTATTAAAGAAGGAATGTCCTCTATTGAAATGCACGTGAGACAATGACTTCTATTGAGTTTTTATCGTTCATTCTTTTTTTAGAATCTAAAATGTGCAAATTACGGCCTGCTTTTTCAATTTATTAAATTAAATCGCATTAATTTCGTCTTCCCTGCAATTATCGCGTGTCCCCAATAGCTAGAGCACTTGGACCTTGTTTCTCCAATGTTTACAAATCTCTATCTTAGATCGAGAGTTTAATATTTTTGATTTAGCACCTCCTTCTCAAAACTGTTTGAAAAAGTTGAATGGAAAATATGCAGTACAACTCAGATTTGGACAAACAACACAAACAGATCTTTTTATTTTTAAGATATGTTTATGCATCTGTTTATTGGGTTCGCACACTAACAACTAAGCCATCGGCATCCCAATACCAGGTCATGTTGTTGGATGAACACAACCACTTGACCTGGAGTTTGTGCCTGTCCAGGTGTTGTGTTGTGTCATGTCTCATGTTGGCCTGTGTCTTGCTGTACAGTATTGTAAGTTGCAGTTTTTGTATTTGCACTCGTCCTTTTATCGGTAGACATTGATTTTAGACTGACCATGCTAGTGATTTCTATTTTGATGTTGTCAGTACAATAAGTGACACCACTTTACAGGGGTGAGAACAAAAACATTAGAGACAGATTATTTTACATACCTTTTGTATTTAAAAATACCAAGTCTGTTCAAAAACATGCTGAAATGCAATCAAAAATATCAGAATCAGTGGAAGTTAAGTATGGATGCCCTACGCTTTATGTCTAGAAATAGTGAAGGGAAGGTTCTGTGCTTGTTAGGATCAGGATGAGGAGGAGATGGGAGAGTAGTGAGCACCCAGAAACAAGCAGTTCTAGTCTGATCTCACCAAATTCTTTATCAGAGCTCGGGAACAGTCTGCATTAGCACAGTCTGTAACAGGATGGGTTTGGTACTGTAAACAAAAACAAACAGAATCCTGGGATTTCTCCGACAGCAGATATGAGTGAGCACAGCTCTGATTTACAGAGCCCCCAGTTTTTTAGTTTGGAAACCGTAGAAGCTAATCTTCATTTTTGGCTATTATTCATTGCACTAATCCTATGCAATCCTATTTTAGTGGTGACTGGTGCTTCAGAAGGCATTGGAAGAGCATATGCATTTGAGGTAAGTTTTAAAACTGAACTATGAGTCAAATTTGTAATTTTAAAACATGAAAATTCCTGCCACCAGTAAGTAAAAAGAAAAAAATACTTTTTGTGTGACGCATCTCTGTAAGCTGTACTTTTGGCTCCCTCAGCTGGCTGAGCAAGGAATGAATGTTGTTATCATGAGTAGAACCAAAGCAACACTGGACCAGGTGGCCAAGAAAATAAGTAAAACCTGCTTTCTGTTCCTTTTTATTGTTGTGTCTGCTTTAAAATGGTGAAAACATTCACATTTTGTAAGGGTTATGCATCATGCTGTGTAACATGTATCAGTGACACAATATTTTGATCCCTAATAGCTGAAGCCACGGGGAGGAAGGTGAAAGTGATAGTAACAGACTTCATGAAGGAAAATGTGTTTGGGGAAATCGAGGATGAACTGAGGGATCTCAATGTTGGGGTTTTAGGTGTGACTTTTTGAATGTTTTTTGTAAGTTATAAATTTCTGTTCCAAACACACACAAAAATACCATAACTTGGAAATGCAAGATTTGCTTCTTTTCTCCACAAAGTTTTAACCGGGTTCTTTTTCATTTTACCCAAGTCAATAATGTAGGCATGCTGCCCACAGTCATCCCCTGCAAATTCCTTGAGTCTGCAGAGCTGGACCAGGTCAGTGGTGCTTCAGCAGTTTAAATGCTCTGTGGAGTTATCTTATGAAACAAAAGATATGGTCCTTGAAGATGAAAAATATATTGAATTATTCTCCTTGCCTTTAAAACATGTATTAATTCTGTATGTGTGTATGTTTACATTTAATAATACAAGGCTGGATTGATCGTCATACATTTGCACAAGATCTAATCAATAAAAAAGTTACATAGAACATTAAAAGTCAAAAACATAACAGTAAACCTTTAACCATTGATCTGGCCAATTAGACCAGTCCGTCTGACACCCATACAATGGGTTTAAATAAAATCTGATCGTGTTGCTCCTCAGAAGGTCTCACAGAACAAATGTGACTTTCTGCCTCCTTAACACTCCTTAGAATAAAAGCCCATGATTAATTTTCTTTCAGACAATAACAAAGCTGATTAACTGCAATGTCAAAACTGTGGCCAAGGTAAGAGTGTATATTTTCTCAAACAAATTAACTCTATGCCTTAATTGCATAACATTTCATGGACACCATTAAGCCTTATTGTCAGCCGCTTTCGAACAAAAATCATTGACTTTTTCTTTTAAGTGACATAATTTCTGTCCTCAGTTCTTCTTCAGGTTTCAAATTTACAACACTTATTTGCATTTGTGTCTGAACATTTCTGATGAAATAAACTTTTCTCCTTTTTCTCCAGATGTGCAAAATAATCCTTCCAGGCATGGAGAACAGGTTTCCCTCCCATGTTTTCTTGTGATGTAATTTGCAATATGCGTACAATAATATGATGCTGATAACATTGAGTTCTGGTCACACAAGTAAAACCACCTTTTTGTTCTGCCTCTGCAGGGGAAGAGGGCTGATTTTGAATATGTCGTCTGGAGTGGCTTCTGTTCCATTTCCCCTGTACACCTTGTATTCTGCATCTAAGGTAACTGCAGCTCATGCAGTGCACATATTTATGGTTACGTCCTCACTGTGTTATAACGTGTTTTTCTTTAGGTGTTTGTGGAAAGATTCTCTCAAGCTCTGCAAGCTGAATACAAAGATAAGGGCATTATTATACAGGTCTGCTACACATTTTATCTAAAGATTATGAAATCAAATATCACAATCGGGATGGAGATGTTATTACCTGTCACAATTTTCTCTTTATCGTTGTCTATTTTTAGGCTGTGTCTCCATTTGGGGTCTCTACTCGAATGGCAGCTTACACAAAGACCAACTCTGTGACGCTGTCACCAGAGGGATTTGTGAAAAGCTCTCTGCAGTACATCAGAGCTGGAGACAAGACACAGGGCAGCATCTGCCACATAGTTCTGGTGAGAATTTCAACCACGGAATAATGCAGAAAAAAAACAAGACTGATTTCTCCCTGACTGTGTGTGTGTGTGTGTGTGTGTGTGTGTGTGTGTGTGTGTGTGTGTGTGTGTGTGTGTGTGTGTGTGTGTGTGTGTGTGTGTGTGTGTGTGTGTTTGTCTGTCCACACAGGGGTGGTTGCTGCAGTCCATTCCTCATAAGGTCCTCTGTTCAGAGTCTATGCTACACAGTCTCCAAGACTATGTTAAGAAGAAAACAACAAAGATGGCATCCAAATCTGCAGCACAAACAACTTTTGTGAACAATGGAAACTAGAAGAGCTCTTTGAAATGACAGACCTCCAACTAATAGCACAGTTTTTCATGTACAGTATTGGTTGAACATCAGTAACAGACAACACTTGCCCTGTGGACAAACATTGACACATCTGCAAATAACGAGGCATGCAACAATGTCTGAAGAGAAGCTGTTGTGTAGCATCGATTTAATGCTGGTAAGCTATTAAATGTAAGTGCTGACTCAGAGAAGAGGGGTTTTTTTGTTGGGTGGAAGAAATCGCCTGATTTGTTTTCATGGTCAACCTTGAAAAAATATACATTATGTATAGTTTATATGAGTTTTACGCTTCATTTTTATTTATTTCTATGTATTCTTTTTTGTACTAATGGCTTATTTTGTCTTTGTGCTGCAATAAAATGCGACATAGGTAGTGCTCCCATCATCACTTTAGACAGGCATGTACATTTGATAAATTAGTGAAAGTTTTCACTTCATTGAAATATTATTTTTAATTAATTGTGACTTTTTATGCTGAAATTAAAAAGATGTCTTTGTACTGGAAATATTCGAGAGGTATTAGAGAGGTTTGCATTGTGGATGTGTTTGACTCTTTACCATAATCATAAATCTTTGTGGCAAATAATTAATTATGAGTCAGGGCCTTATGTGCTGAATGGACCATCTTCTTTACACACACACACACACACACAAACCTACACACACACACACACACTACGATGTTAGACAGACAAACACACCTGTAACTGTCATTAGCATGCTCCGTTCCCCCTCTGAGATGGAGGAACCATTTGATCAGATGAGTTCACCAGCACATGACCTCAGGTGTCATTCCGTTCTGACGTTCACAAAACCAGTCAGTGCTGGAGGAGAACTGATTAGCTTCTATGTGGTTTCTGACAAATGAGAACACACTGGAGACTTAAGTTTGATATCCTGCTGCTTACAGGATGATGTGCAGAGTTTAAATCATGAGCAAACATTTACTCATGTGTCCAGAAGCAGATGAACCACTGGATTAGTTTGAGCTGCAGAGACATCTGACCTGAAAAAGTCACGAATCACAGGATGACTGAGTTTTGATGAATGACCCTTCCCATGAGAGATAGTGCAACGAAAATGAAAAGTGGTTTTGGGGGGAGAGGAGGGGTCACAGTGGCCCTGATTCCACCTGATCCATGTCTGGTCTGACTTTGAAAAAAGTGCTGGAAAGGTCAAAATGTAACTGTTCATCTCATATGATCTCCACATCTGGATCCCTTATCGCTTAAAAATATACTAATTTCAAAGCTTACATTTATCAAAGGTATGAAAGAAAGACAATCTAACTCATGTATCAAATTCAGTGTTTTTCAATCTTTCTGTCCTTTTTACAGCTGACAAAGGTGAAAGTTCTGTTTTGATCCTTGAAACCTGGGTTGGTCTTCAATTAAGGCACTGGTTTACAACTTCTTCAGTTCTAACTTTTCCCAGAGGACCTTATCTGTTGTCATCACAAATTCATCTTCTTCTGTTTCAATTTTAACTGTGATGTTTCCCAATGATCTATTCTTGGTCCTTTCTTATTCTCCGTTTAAATGTGTTCAGTAAAAGGAATATTAAAATTGTATTTCTTTGTATGCAGGTAAACTAGAATTTGTTTTGTTTTGTGTTTGACATACAATATTTCTTTGTATAACTCAGGAGTAAATCCACTTCTGTTTAAACTTAAACTATATATGTTTGAACAATGTTTGACTGCAACACAGCACGACTTTATGAAAATTGTGTTTGAATAGTTTGTTTGTTTTTTGGCTCCAAACTCCAGAAGATTTTTTTCAGACATATATCAGAAATATATAAATAAAATCAATTGTTTGTTCCCTCATTCCCCTTTCAGTCCCCACATAACAGCTGGAATTTCACATTATTTTTCTTTTTTCAATTCTGCAGTTAAAAAAGCAAGCTCTAAACAGTGAAAGAAAATCAATAAACATTAAGTTCAATTAAAAAACAAACAAAATGGCCATGAATTTGGGAAATAATGGAAAAATGGTCATGTTACTAACAATGATATCCCAGAGATGGAAGGAAAGATGTGCTTCATTAGACTGACGGAATAGTGGCAGCAATAGCTTAGTTTTTAGAGACTGGAGTTGGGAACTAGGGGATTGCATGTTCAAGTCCTGCTTAGACCAAACTATGGCAGTTGGTCTGGTTGCTGGAGAGACGCACGAGCAAGGCTACTCTCTGTGTAGAAGTGTACAGCAGCACTCTGCCATCTCTCACTCAATGCTTAAATCACATTTTAAAATGTAGTGATCATTTGAGCACATCGAAGTTATCGTGTCCTGTTTCAAATGATTTGCCATGAATTGCCACGATCACTGTAACCTTAAAAGTAGCCACAAGAGGGAACTAACAGACAAGGTTTCACAGATGACTGCATTGAACCCAGTCATACACACTACATATCATTACTGCAGGTTATTTTGGATTAAAGACCGTATCATATCAAATACATTTATGCAGCTTGATAAGTAAAAGACAAAAATGATCAACCCATACAAGTAAAAAAATATCTTGTTCTTACCATTTATGATAACATATGGTAATCCTTCAACCAACAAGCAAATATAAAACATGTAAAAAGAAGAACAATTTGAGATATTATACGATGGAAAAATGTATTGTACGCTATAAAAAAATGACTCATTACTTCAATTCATTTTTATTTTGTACAAAATCTCCACATAACATAATTAGATTAATCCAGTTGTATTGTGTCATTAGTTAATTAAATTGCTTTAATCAAATGTATCTACATTACGCTGATCCACTGTAATTTGACCCCAAATCAAAAATATCAATATTACGTTGAACCAGTGTAATTTGTCTCGTCATCTATTATCCCTTTTCTTTTGTTTTGTTTTTTTCTCGTTCATTAATGTTTTCACAATAACATAACCTAAACCACTTTAAATTTGATAAACATTATATCGATAAAATGGCAACCTAAATGGAATGTTTTTGTTCTAACACAAGGACTTAAAATCTCTGAACTTGGTAGCCATCAAAGTAATCATAATTTGTGTGCCTACAAGAAGTCGCTGACATTCTCCAAAACTCTTCAGAGGAGCAAAACATACTTTAAACCATGGTTTAATTTATTGTAATGACACCACTCTCCATCAGTGGGAAATTCCTTTTTTAATCTCTCTTTCTTTAGTTATACTTTCAAAGCTGCACTTTAAGCGTTTTGTGTGTCGCCTGCAGCTCAAATCAAAAGTTGTTTACCTTGGTTGTACACAGCAGGGACTTTTCTCCCCTCAGGTTATCCACAATTTGGTGCAAACGCTTTTATGACACCTTTTAATTTTCTGGTTCTCAGAGTGGACAGTTTAATGACACTACTTTTATAATAGCAGGTTGTTGCTGGCCAAGCAGGTTCTTTTTACTTGATAGAACATCAAGGTGGGAGAGTGTCTCTCCTGCACTTGTGGAAAAATGGTTTTACCATCAATGGGATCGTATTTTAGCACAAATATGAAGTCAAACTGGCCTCAACATGTCCGACGCCTCTGGCAGATGAGACAGTCATTAAGGGAGGGGGTCAAGGGAAAGTCATAGTTTTGATTTCACTGATGACCGTTGCTGATGTGGGTGGTCAGGGCTCTGAGGACAGTATCTACACTCAGATTGTGAGAGTGTGTGGACGTGGCTTTGTGTGTTTGTGAGAAGTGGAAAGAAAAGGAAAGTGCTGCTGCCTTTGAGGACGTTCGCTGTGTGACTTGAATCTCCTCCTTGGATGCTGATTGCTTGTTTTTTCAGTAAACAGAAGGGTCCAAAGATGATCCAAGACAAGCACACAGCCACCGCGGCCCACCCAGGAGCCGAGGTCAGCACCACTAACCTTCGTATGCACGCAGAGACACAAAAATCTGCCTCATGAATGTGTTTCCAGGTTGACTGAGGAATTTAAATTAAGACTGGAAGTCAACCATCTGAACTGTTGAAAGAAAAAACAATCTTATATTGCATTTTCTTTTATTCATGCATTATGAAAGCGAACTATGTGAAAACATATGATTAGAAGTAAAGCTACAAAACCCAATAGTTACAATAGTTACAAGGCTTTCCATTTTTGACTCCACATTTCCTTGAGTGGCTTTCTCTCTGAATGTTTTCCATCTCCTAAAAAGTGCAGTGCATGTCAGTATGACACACCAGAATAAATATTTGAATATTTACACTAGCTGAAATATTTCTGTGGCATAATTACAACCTTGTCTCTCAGACGTTGTTGCTGAGCACACAAAGATTCATTCTTCAAGGGGAGTTTTATAGGGGTAATTTTTTCTCACAGGGGTAATAATACCTACCACTTCTCTCCAATTCAGAATGGAGCTCTTTGAAACTGAAGAAGATAATTCCAATCCTTCATCTTCTCCGAAAACGCAGGCTGTCAAGGATGAGAAGGACAAGAGACCAAACTGTAAGAGGGACAAAACTGGATAAAAGGTAGGGAGGAGAATTGATGAAAATGAAAGAAGAATTTCAGAGAGAAGAGAGAAGGGAAAGAAAAGACCTGTGACTCCTCTGACGGCCCAGCGCTCACATATGGCCAGGCTTTACTTGTATAGCCTCACTTCAAGGCACAGGGCCCTGCAAACATAAACAGTAGAGAGGCTGCAGCTGGAGCGCGGAGGCCGCCGCTTGCTTACTGAGACCCTCTCTACACTAAACAATGGATCAAGTGACGCACAGGCTCTTGGCAGTGCAACAGAGGAGCCAGGCAGCTCAGAAAAGCCTTTCTTCTGTACGTTTATATCTCTGCTCTCAATATTTACCCCATGGGGAAACATACAATTTTCCATTCCTTTTTGTTATGCACGGAGCAAAATCGTAGACCTCCCTCAATTTCTGCTTCTTCAACCTTTAAGGGTCAGAAAGGATTGCGCAAAATGTAAATTGAGGATGCTCCATGTCCAAGTGTTGTGAAACAGTGACACAAAGTCCCTCACTCCTGCAGCTGTGCACAGGTGTGGGGAGTGAATAGATTTAAGTTCAAGTGTATTTCATTACTATTCAAATGCATGGCCTGTTATAGGGGATAAACCAAACGTTGTGCATTACTGCATTAGAAACTTGTTCGAACAGGTTTGTGCGTGACCCTGCATCCATGTACTCTCTTTTAAGTTGGGGTGCAATGGGGAACAGAGGGGTCTGGGAGCTAAATAACAGCTAACAGTTGCTGTGGTAACCGGATAGTAATGGGGGGGAAAGGTGTGTAATTTTCCGAAAGAAAGGGGCTAGTTCTCCTTCATATATTAAGAGACCTCCCTTAAGCAGTTACCATGACAACAGAAGGACTCTGTACCCCTTATGTGTTTGTTTACTTAATGAATCACATCAGTGAGTTGTTTTTTTTAAAGTGTCGTTAGATACAGGCTGTTCAACTGTGATGGTTACTTTTATATTAGTACAGTTTCCTTGAGGTGAATTACTCAGCTGTTTGATTTTTACAATGCGTGATGGAAACGTCCCAGAAATACAGCGATTTCAGGATATGTAGGGAGTAGGGAGGTTTTTTCACTACAAATCCAAGTGCAAAGCTGTCGAACAACCTAGAACATAAAAATTAAAACAACATTGTTTATCATCATCCACTTTTGCCATAGCAAGCTGTGATGACTTGGGACACCGAGCAGTAATTGTGACTTCCATGGCAAAGGACATTATTTATAGAGAGAAACTCCACATTTTAAAGGTTTAAACATGTTTTTTTTATGTTATTTGTTGGAGAGCTATAGTTTTTAATCAGCGACAGTTTGCAGAACTTCTCACCACATACCTGAATGAATGTTTGGAAACCTGAGCCAAAGATGACTGGAGGCCCAGGTCAGCACGGGTCAACGCTCATTCTCAGCTTTTTTACTAATGAAATCAAACTAGGTGTCAGAGACTGACTTCTGCAAATAAACCTACACTGCACAGCGCTGTCTCTGTAACGCTTTGTCTGACCATCTTGTTTATAACAGACTCACAGTCATATAAGTTAAGAGTGGCAGGAAACTTAAACAGACCTCTCAACCTGCCCTTGACTCAAAGAGACGAGACGCTAATGGGACAAATGGAAAAAACACAATTTCCCTTTTCTCATGCTCCCTCTAGGTAATGGAAAGATTGCTACACGGCATGTAATGAAATAAAATACAATCATCAAAAGGACTTGAGAAATTGTTATTGAACCCACCGTGGCTGTGCGTCTCACTTCAGATCCACAGGCAGAATCCTGCAGTTAGCATTAAGGATAAGAAAGCTTTGTTTGCCACTGAGCCATGTTAGCTGCCCTCCATTGGCCTCCAAACTCTGTCACTCAGATTGTGAGCCCTTGGATTGTTTGTAAAATGCTAATCCTCTGTGTTATCTCACTTGACCTAGACTATGACTACAAAAAGGCAGATAGCGATCTGCGAATCTCAGTTTTGGGTAAAACTGAAAGAGAAAAGAGAGGAGGAGTGAAAAGTGAAAAACAGTGAAAGAGCTTTTTATTCTGCTCTGTTTGCGATTTGAGAAGGTGTGACAGATGCGTGGCCTCAGTGTGAGTGAAGATAGTCATGATCTACCACCCAGAAGGTCTACACGCACACACACCCACACCCACACCCACACCCACTCTTTACTCGAGTGCATGATCTGTTGAGGCACATGTTTATTGATAGCTATCAGCACTTTCTCATTTCTGCTTATTATCAGCTAAAGAGAGCTGCTTTTCTTTGGGTCACATTTTCTTCAGTGCAACAGCTGAAAGAGGTCTGACACAGCTGCACACACACACACACACACACACACACACACCATGCAAGGACTCCCTTTTTTTTCACATTAATGCTATCGTATGTATTATATACGAAGTGAATAAAGGTGTTTTCTTGAGACACACTTTGAGTAAAAGAATTAATGGTCTGACGTGGAAAAAAAAAACCTCCTCGTCTCCTCTTCCAGCACCACTAAGTCTTCAACTGCTTATTGTTATTTCACTAATGGCGCAGCAGCTTCCACTCCAAGAGGCATTCAAGGCACTGACTATCAGATTACGGGACTGAACACTGAGCAGGGACACCACATCTACACAATATGCACACTCTCGAGGAGAGCGAGGGTCAGGGAGGTGTGCAGAGGGACAGAGATGCAGCGGCCATGACGGTTGAGTTTGAAGTGATATCTCTGCAGGCAGGGACACCAACTGTCCCACGATGGCAGTCATGGTGTCTGATAACGATAATGGCTATTTCCTCCTGAGATTTGGGTTTTCTCCTACACTTCACATAATATCAGATGCCGCAACAGATTGAACATTGACATTGATCTTTAACTACATATGTACACACACATTTACGTGTTGGCTATTTTTGAAAAATGTAACCAACACATTGTTGGGACGGACCTCCAGGACTTCTGAGGATGTTATTTTGTATCCTACCTCTGCTCAAAGGGGGCAGAGTGTCTAAAATACCCACCGTCTTTAATGATGACTTTGTTCTCAGGGATAAAACCTGATTGGCCTTTAGGTAATGTAATCTTATTTGCAGGTCTACCTGCTGCTGCAAAAAAGGCCACAATACACTCTTAGGTCTCTAATAAATCTCCATGAATAGAAGAATGTTTCATCTACTTCAGAGACATTTCTTTCAGAGAAACATTATTCACATTCATTCAAAAGCTACAGCATCTCTTTCAAACACGTTGCTTCTTGAGCAGATATAACCTGTGTATTGATATTTTTGTTTATAATGATACTGTATGCATGTGTGCGTATACCTGTCTCTCTTCAGCTGTCAGGATAAAAGAAAAAATTACCAAAAAAAAGCAACTTTCGAACTTAGAAAAAGCATAACTTGCAGCCACATATTTACATTAAAGATTCATTTAATTGTTTTATAAAAAAATGTAACACTATGTGACATCACATCCGAGTGCTCCTACGTGGGTTGTTTATGTCAACTCTAAGACAAAAAGCAATAAACCATTATTCTATCATAAAGGATTAATGTCATAAATGATTAACAGCTTCTTTATTTAGGAAAGAGCCATCCTTGTGCCATTACCTCAATAATGAAATGAGAAACTTAAAAAACACGCTGCAAGTAAAAACTCATAAAAGATTTAAAAAAAAAAGGTCCAGACAGAAATGTTTTGAAGGTATAAAATCATCATCTTTGAGGCAGGAAAACCAGTAATGAATAACAATTCAAGTATTTTTAAAGATCTCTTTAAGACCTGCAAAAGTAAAAAGTATGAAAGTGGCAAGCTAACCTTTTCTAACCTTTGGAAATCGATTATTTTCTCTCCGGTCATTTCTTCCACAGAAACTTTTCGTTAGTCTTCCACAGAGTCTTTCTCTCCTCCTCTCCTTCTGATCTTTTTTTAACTGTAAAGTTTGTACTGTTGCAAACCCTCTGCACTTCTGCTGGATCTGTTAACCTGTTGATGCTTTCTTCATTGCCCTCATTCAGGATATCCCAGAAGTCTTTGCGGTTGCCCTTTGATGCTGCCTGATGTGCGAGTGTTGTGTGAGACTGTGCTGAACCCGGGTCAGTTCTCAGAGTGGACGGAGGCGGGGTGGTGAGATGTTTGCTTTCCGAGGCCGACGATGATGCAGGGGGTGATTTTGGAGCGCTCTTTTGTTGTGCACCCCTGGGTCTTGGCTTCAACAAATCATCAAGGACCGAAGTGTCTCCTATCAGATCTGTGAGGAAGGAACGATCACTGGAGGGAGATGCGACCTTCGAAGCAGGAGAAGGATTTGCCCCCTGGCCTTGAAAAGGTTTACCGGTCCTTGAAGACAGTTTTTGCTCTCCCTCCCTTTCCTGCGCTGTGGGTTTGGACATCACCGCCGACCTGCCATGGCTGACGTCCGTAGAAGAAGGAATATCTCTGTGTGTGCGGCACAGGAAAGCAGCAGCCTCCCCAGACCCCAGACCACTGCTGCCGGCCTGGTCCAAGCCAAGACCACCACCAGTTCTGAAAGCTCCAGAAGTAGAAACACTAGCTCTCTTTGTCCCCTTATATCCTCTGGCACTGCACACATCCTCCTCCTGCTCCTCTGACTCCAGGCTTGAGACATCACTCAGACGCTCTAGGACATTCTTTTGTCGAGTCTTTCGCTTTTTACAGGCTTCTCGAACATCCTTTCTAGACTTCTTTTGTGGTGCAGAAACATTTTTTTGTGGGATGTTTTGCATCATTTCAGTTTCAGGACTTCTCTTGGTGTATTTATTTCTTCTCTTGGCTTTCGTGTCATCCTTCTGTGCAGTTCTGGTATCTGAAGGAGACTTGGGCGCAGCAGTTTTGGAAGATGTTGAAGAGGATGAAGCCTGTGCGAGGTTCGGCTTTGGGAAGCTGCTTGTGACTGTTGTAGCAAGGTCAGGGCGGTTTAGGGAAGTGTAATACTGTCGCAGCCAGTCAAGTCTTTGGGTTGAGTCTCTCTGCAGAATCTCCTTCGCAAACTGATGCACTGAGGGAAAGCTGAACTTTTCTGCCATTTCTTCCAGCTGCTGCCTAGAGACAAGAACACAAAGACATATATCGGTGTGAATATTGACTGTCAGACAAGAGAGCTGTCGCGGGGTCTCCTGCGGTAAGACATGAAGTCAAAAAGGGACAAGGTGGATGAAACAACGGAGTCTGCTTTATGATGCTTCATTAAGAATGCCTTTACATCAATGCTAGGAGTGGTTGGCGGAATCATACTATCAACAAAAGAGCTCAGAAAGAAGACACTGGTGAACAGAAAAGTTGATGCAGCAGTTAAATCATGAGTGCAGACACACTATGGTCATGCAGAATATAATTATCAACACCCTCTCTTCTTCTCATTGGCTCACTTGGACTTGCTGCTGAAAAATGACCAGGGCTCTTGGTGGAGAACCTCAGGGTAAAGTCCAAGTCACAATGATTGGCTGTTTGCGTCACATACATAGCTCCTCCGGTAGATACCAAAAAGGTTTTCCAAGAAGTGTGAAAGCACATTAAGAGTTTTTTTCTTTGACATTTTCTGTTACATTTACCAGCCTTTAAAACACCGTCGTATGTCATTATCATGTTTAGTCATGATTACATCTTTCAAGGGACAGCAGACTGTTGCTATGCATGATGGACCAATCAGAGCCAAGCCTTTAACAGCCGTGTGATGATGTGCTTTAAGGCACACGTAAAACAACTTCTTTTAAAAGCCACAAGGCCTGTGCTATTAATCTGATCATTCTGCACGTCTGTTAAGCCTAGCCTAAGATGAATAGTGCTCAACTTATTCAGGCTCAAATCCAGACAGCCTTGTAGTATGATATGTTTTTTTTCTGAGCTACTTGGCAGTCATTAAGACTTTGGTCTAACCAGACTCCGGGACAGAAATACTTCAAAGTCACAAGTGCTACAGCTGCACTTTGGTAGTGTTATTACCGTTTGTGGCTTTCAGTGGAAAAACAATAAATAAAAGCAGCGGCAGTAAAACCAGACGTGCATGTGGATTTAAATCATTAAACAGTGAGGTTAATTGAGGGGAAATCAATATAACTAGTGTGAGTTTTCCCTCCCTGGTGAGTCTCTGAGCTGAGATGCAGTCTTCCCCTTGGGGAGTGAGATTGGAGCCGCAGAGGTGTCTGAGTGTCTGAGTGTTGGGGAAGGTAGGGGGCGGAGGTGATGCAGCAGGACAGAGGTGTGTTTTTCGTGTGTAAATGCTTGTTGAGACACGTTTGTGTGTACGTGTGTGTGTGTGTCAGTGTGGGTTTTGGAAGTCCTCAGGCGATCATTTTTGGTTCGTCTCAGGAGGGTTGTGGTTGTGGAGAGGAAAACGTCTGCACTGTTAGGCCTGAACGTAACGGGGTAATCTTTGGCATGATGCTGGGAAATCAGTGGAAGGGAAAGCTCAGAGGTGGTCTATTACTAAACACACACACACATACACACACACACACACACACACACATACACACACACAATTCCTGAGGCCCAGGTGGGGGCGCTCAGCACCATAACTGTGGTGAGATTTTGGCCTACTTCCCTGAACTGCCAGGAATTCTTCACTTTGGACTTCAGGCTTTAAACTCCCTCACCTACTTTCTTTAACTTGTTTATTCCCATGCAAAACTTTACAGAAATGTTCATGTCCAAATGTCTACCGAGGACAACTCCTCCCTCTTTTACCTTTTAATGCACTTATTATTCATAATATTTCTGGGTTTATTATACATCTTAAGTATGCTTTTTCACTTTCTTCGTCCTGTTGTTTTAGCTAACACCCGTACACTGTAAATATTAATGGACTCTAAATGACCTCAGCCATGACGGCGGAGGGTTCCGGAGGCTCATCGACAGCAGCCGCCATGTTGGAAATCCTGACAATCAACCCAACGACAGGCTGAGAGGCGGATTTTAAGCCTTACAACAAACATAGCGCCCACCAGTCAATCAAGTCAGATACACGCCTAACTAAGAATAAAACATAAAAAGGCTCCTGTTCATAAAATCAAACAGAGCCATTTTAAAAAATCAGCGTGTGCCAGTGATGATAAGAACTAGTCAGACCTATTTCATTTTTTTCTACCAGGCTGTAAACACATTAATCTATGCTGTAAAAAAAATGCTTTTTTCCTGTTCTGTGTGTTTGACTCCCAGGTTACACGTCACACCCTCTGACACCATTTCCATACCTGCGTATAGCCTGGGGAGTCTCTCCAATGATGAAGGTGGTGTGCCTGGTTTGGCGCACACTCTTGTCGGTGAAGGTGATTGGATGGTCCACACTGGGCTGCTCAGGTCTCACAGGAGAAGGGTGTGGAGGACTGTCCGGTGGGCTCTCCGACAGGCTCTGGTGCAATCAAACGAGAGGGGAAACGTCAGCGAAGGAAAGGCCAGATGAAGGCTGAACTGGAGCTTGCATTAACAGAAACATAATATGTAGGTTAAGGCCGCTGCATCAACACAAAATATGACTTTTTCTAGGATCTGCAACCTCCTTTAAGACCCTGTGAGGATTTTTAGATGTGAAACGGACTAAAATGAATGTTAATGTCTTTAAAGGGCCTACAAAGGCAAATGGAACCATAACGAATAAGAGTCATTACTTCTATGTGCTTACTATTGTTATGCCTGTCATCCTTGAGCTATGAACAGTACAGTCTTATTTCGAACCACTGGTTGAGATATGTTTTGAAAATGTTGTTCACCTGTCGGCTCCCTCATCAGAACTGGAAACTCTTGATTACAGGTTGATGCCAGAGCACCATGTAACGTAATAAAGGTTCCATCCACTGCAGAAGCTCTCGTGGTTCAGCCACAGTACGAAGTTTAAGTTCAATCTACACAGAACAGATGTGTTTACTGAACTTGTCATCTTGTAGTGAGCATCTGTGTCTGATACAGTGCTGGCAGAGCGTCTTTAAACGTGGAGCTGCCAGACAAACGCTGACAGAGAACAGGTTCATATGACGCTGAGAGGTCAGCGGATTACTGGGTAATCCTGCCAGAGTTCAGGAATTCTTGTGTTCTTGTTTTTTTTTTTTTTTACTTTATTTAATTTGACAATTCTAATTCAATCTGTGATGGCAAGACGTCATCAAAGTTCAACCCCAAACTTCGTCACATCACGCTAAAAATCTCGAGAGCATCCCAGCGAACATTGACAAAATATTTTTCCATTTTTAAATTTCGACATATTTGGACGTGCAGATGCGTTTAAATGGGTCGCCACCCACAACCCGATATGGTTGAAGAATTGGCTGATCCACACCACAAGTTAAGTTGATATCTACCTCCAAGGCGTCTAGAAGGTGATTGGCCGGGAGCTGCGAGTACATCTTGCGTTCGAACACGTCTCGTACAGCCGCTCTGCTAATCCGCTCCTCTGCTTTGCTCCCTCCGACCACACGCTGGTTAGAGTGTGTATACACCACCTCCTGAACGCCTCCTACCGACACAAACATTCATCAGTAATGTTGAACATAACGAAGTCCCAAATGACGAGAGGGAGGGGATGAATCTAACCTAACACGCTGTCAATAGTTCCGTCTTTTCCTTTGCACGACTGGGATGTTTGACCTTTCAGATTTGTGAAGGGAACAGCGTCGGGTGACTCTGCTGCTCTCTCAGTCCTGCTGCTCGTTGAAACTCTGGATCTTTGCGCGTGTGGAGATTTGACTGAACATACTGGGGATCTTCCTTTCTTCACAGGAGGAGTGTGTTCATCATCGCCCGACGATGTGAATGTCTCTATGTCGTCCGTGTATTTGGAGCTGGCCTTGTCCCCGACACTCGCACGTTGCCTCTTTCTGTTGCGGTCCGGCCTTCCCTTCACTCTGTCTCCCCCTCTCTTGTGTGAATCTAAGGCTGCACTCTTCGGCCTCGTCGTTGCCTCCATGTCCAAATCTTCTGACTCATCAGAGCATCCCTCAAAGCGGTGCACTTTTGGGACTGTGGTTTTTAGCTTGGTAGGTTTCCTTTTGTATGCAGGTAAAATGTCACCGTTCTTTCTTTCAGCATCCTCGTTCTTTCTCAACACAGAAACCCTCTTTAGTCTCTTCTCATCACTATTCGGCCCTTCTTCTCCGTCTGTACTGCTGGACGTGTCCCAGGTTCTTGTAGGCAAACAGGCTACACCATTTCCTGGATTGGAGCTCTTGCAGATGACCTCCCTCTTTTTATCTTCATCATCTTCCTCAGAGGGGCTTTCCTCGATAGCTGTGCTACTGTCCCCTTCCACTGACTCTGGTTTCCCTTTGACTCGTTCTAACAGCTTGGAGAAGCCTTGCAGGAGGAGACTCGTTCGACCAGGACTAGAGGATGCATTTCCACTCCTGTTGCCGTCCACTGTACTGGGGTTTGATATCTTCCTCTTAAACCCCTGATCCTCTTCATCCAATTCACTCCCACTGCTGAAGTCCAGTACGCCTCCAGGGACGTTTGATGCATCTCTGCTCTCCTTGGTGGCTTCAACGGGTTGCAAAGGGCAACTTGTTCGCGGACAATCTCCAACATCCTTCAATAAAAATGTAGAAAGAAAAAAGTAAATAAAAGTCGATTGGCACAGAGAAAGGTAACGGTGAATAGACTTGAGCTTGTTTAACACATTTCTTGTGTTCTGACTACTCAAAGTGCTTTTACACCACATGTCAGACCGACCCATTCACACCCTGATGGCAGAGGTTGCTATTTAAAGTGACCATCAGAAATAACTCATCCCATACATACACATTCATACAGCGTCAATGAAGCAGCGGGAGCGACTCTGGGTCGTGCACATCGTACATGTGGCTGCAAGAGTTCTCCTGACTCCCAACTGAGCCGCACCCGCCCCAGGTGAAAAATAAAATCTACGGAAAGATTGATGAGATTTGCACAGAAATCACAGGAAGCCTACTTAACAGTAGGTCACACAAGAATGAGACATGTATACACAGTTTGCAGAAGATTTAGCTTCAAAGGGGACAGTGGTCAAGCCCATGACAGATTGCATTGTGTCATATCAAGCAGATGTTTGCACCATGAGTCATACCTCAAATGAATGTGACATATGTCTTCTTAAGCATAATTGAATTCAAGAAAACAAAGTTGGTGTTAGTGTCCACAAACAGTGATTCTTATTGCACAATCTATGCCCAACAGATGACTCTTTCCTGACGCTGCTGGACTCATCTGCATGTTAGTCTTTACATGCCTCTGTCTGTGCGTGTAAAGGCACCCCAGTGAATTCTGTATTCTTGAAAGAATCTGAATGTCCTCTGTGGAGCGGGAGCCCTGCTTCAAAAAAAAAAAGGGGGGGGGGGGACTTGGCTGGGAACAGAATGATAAGGAGTATTACTGTGTAAATGTGTTCAGTGTGGTCTGCTTCTTCATTAGGACCTCCATGTGATTGCATCCAGCTGTTTCACACAACAATCACCATTCACATCATTTCAGTTTTGCTATAATTGTTTTTCGTTTCCATCTGTGATCTTCCGCATTGTGAGCATCACATACTTATGCTCTATCAAATTAAAAGGCTCCTGTTAAAAGCTACTCGTTTTTACAGTGACAGAAAGCCACAGAGCTGAGGCGAGTCTCACTTAAATCAGGTATAATGGGTTTCTGCAGGAAGAGAGATTCGGGGGGGGGGGGGCTAAACGACCTCGGCAGAAACACATGAAAAAAGTAAACTTCTGCTGAGATTTTCAGTGGTAGAATAATGGTGTGACAGAGTTAAAGCAGTGAGATGAAGATTGTTCCATTTCCACCAAAAAAAAAAACTCCATATGAATCACTTGTAGCCGCCTGAACTCAGGCTAACCACAGCTGCTGAAAGGAAACTACAAACATTTTACAGCCACCTTTAAGTCCGACAGCTGGATGGGAGCCTGATTCTGTCTACAGCTTTATTTTCTCTTTTTTCTTTGTTTTTAAATATCTTGTCAAGCGAGAGGCTGCCTTCCCAAAAATGGGACGTTTGTGTTTTTAGAATAGACTCTAAAAATAATGAAAAGATTTGAAGACAAAGACGAACAAAGGAAGCAATTAAAAAGTTCAAATTAGAGCTTTGGCAGGAAAAAGCTAAATGAGAGATGAGTGTTGGGTTGACTGCAGACAGGAAGGTCCCTGTTTGAGGTACCCCCTCCCCCCCTTTTTCACATGGGAATAGGAGGATGAGAGGGCGGGCAGGCTGGGAGAGAAGATAGATTGAAGGACGGGGAAAGATGAGCGCACTACGTTCTGGGTCCCTGAGAAGGCCACAGTTACTCACGCTAGCGCCCTTCGGCTCCTCCTCCTCCTCCTCCCCCTCCTTTTCTTCACTCGTGTGTGTGCTGGTTGTCATGATCCCAGCCGCCACTTGTCCCTCTCTCTGAAAAGAGCAGCAAAAGTGAGATATTATACATCCATCCAAACTGAAACAATAAAACGCAAAATCCACTCAGGGATGCTGTAGTAATTTAGACAGCATGCATCCTTACATTCTATTTACTCAGATTTCCTGTGAAGTCATTCCTCCTTGTTTCCTTCAGACCTTGACTTATTTTTTTGGTATCCCTGGAGAATTAGTTGACCTCTTACCACGGTGGGCTTTGGCATCAGGGCATGTCGTGGTCTGGCCTATCGTAGTGGCCAGCTCATTGTTGTTGTTTTCTAGATTGCCGGACACTTAAGTTTTGCTCTCTTGAGATATTAAAGACACCCGAGCAAGCAAAATGAGTCAAGATCTGGTGAATACATCCAAGAGCTACTAGAATATGGAGTCAACAAATGGATGCATGTCAGCGTAGGGCTTTAAAAATAATCACAGATGAGAGATGATATTTTTCCCTTTAATTTATCAGGCACTTAGTGATGTTTTAAAATAGAAATTTAAGATAGTCGGTTGACTATCTAGGAAATAACACTGAGTGCAAACAGCCAATGAGGATCTATTTTAAAAACGTCAGTACTTATTTAAGTTAATTTTACCACATATAAGTAAAGACTATACATTTATTGTAAGATTTGTTGAATGTTTTGTAAGACTCGTTATGTGACTCTGATTCTAAAGTGAGTTGAACCAGTTTGATACATTACAACATTAAATATCAAACACTGAATGAACTTGTCAGCTACCTCACCTCTAATATCTTGCGTGTCAGGCACGTTCCTTGAATCTGCAGCCGGAAGAGGTTTTTGATCCCAAACAGCTCCCCCTTGTGGACGCCATGCCCCTGCACTGCTTCAAAGTACCGCCGCGCACTCTCCTTACCCATGACTGAGCTCTGCAATTGCTGTAAGACGAACAAGAAGATAAGAGGAACGCACTTATAGAGACATCTTGAATTGTACAACAGTCAACCGAAGGAATCGTTTGTGGTGCGAGTGTGTCTGTTCCATGCAACACAATCACATTTAAATGTTCAAGTGTTTGCACACACAAAAAGAGCGAAGCTTAAAATACAAAGATGTGCATCAATTGTGCCCTTAATGATTAGTCATGATACCTGCTTGTACACTTGTCTGAGGTATATAACCTCCTCCACAGTCCCTAATGAGATGAGCCTGAGGACAGTCACATCCCTGTACTGGCCAATACGGTATGCCCTGCAGACACACACAAACATTTGAACAGTCATCATGCATGTCAAAGTAAACGTTTGGTATATTCTACAGAAAAACACAAAATATGATTATTTTTGAGATATTTATATTAAAATTAAGAGTAAAATCTGACATGGCCGCCAACATACCTGTCAATAGCTTGGAGGTCGTTGGCAGGGTTCCATGTGGGGTCAAACAGCACTACGACATTTGCCCCTACAAAGTTTAGACCGAGACCCCCCGCCCTAAAACAACACACAGTCAGATGTTTGTGAATTCAGAGTTTTGCATGTTTGACATGATGGAGGTGTTCCCAATACAGCCCATGTTTGCAAAGCTTTGGTGTCTTCACTGTTGGTTCACAAATCAAGTCGTTTAATTTGACATTAAAAAAACCTGTATTTTTTACGTTTGACTCACATGGTGGAAACCAGGCAGAGGTTGATGTGAGAGGAGCTGTTGAACTTTTTCACAATCTGGACTCTCTCTTTGGATTTGGTGGCTCCATCCAACCTGCTGTAGTCCAGCCCCTCGGCCATGCAGTAGCTCTCCAGCACATTCAACAGCTGATGGGTTAAAAAGATAAAACCAAGTATTGGGAAGAGATAAAACAAAAATGTATGTATTCCAGCTCATCGTCAAGGTTAAGGGTTTGGATGAGCTGTGCTAAGCTTTTCTTTTAGGCTTCAGTGTTTTCAACGATTGTTTTTTAATGATGTGCTTTTAATGTTTGTCTTCACATGACCATTATTGCCGTCTGTCTGGATGTGTTGCCACTGACCTGACCTGCTTAACTGTTGTCTTTTTCCTATGAAAATGAAGATTGATTCATTATTTATGTATTCAGATACAAGGTTAATGATGGACAAACAGTGTATCCAGCAGGGCTGCTTATTTGTAGTCGTAATGTCGAGGTAACACTGAGTGCAGTCAAAAACTGTGAGGACTCTGTGATTACCAAAGAGAGTAAATCAAGTCATTAAAACATGACCTTATAGAAGCCAGAAGCGTTGTCTAACATTCTCAGGTGAGTGTTAAATCGAGTCAGCAGAGTCAAATAATCTTAAAAATCTAAACACAGCTCATTTAAAAAAATGTAGTTCATGAATAAACCATTCCCTCTACACGTGTGGCTGTTTAAAATGTTTTCAAGCCTGTTCATGCACTGAAAGACGGGACTGATGTGACTGACTGTAATGTTCTAAACGCAGCAGGCGCACTCTCACTAACTGTGTTGAGATGACATCACTGTGAGCATCGACTCATTTCCATTTCATGAAATCACTCAAAGTTTGTTTTTATGGTGGCTGGATGGAGACCTGACGCGGGACAAACACAAACACGCTGTGTGGGCACATGCAGAAGAAGAAGCTCTTCTCACCTTGGTCGACAGAGAAAAAACAAGGATTTTATCTTTCTTTTGCAGATAATACTTCAGCAGCTTTTGTAAAACCTGCAAAAGTAAACACACAAAGAGTACTGGTTTGTTCAAAGACAGTGAGACAGCATTGAAACACCAATGAACAGGCCTTCATCTACCTTCATCTTTCCACTGTACATGGGGTCCGACAAAGCCTCGAACGACTCATCTTTGCATCTCTGCACAAACTCTGGAAACTTCTGGAACACTTTTTCACAAACTTTTCCAACATACTTGTCCTTAAAGAAGCAAATGAGTTGTTATACATAACCGAATCAATCCAAGCACTTTTAGGTCTCAGTGCTCATAAGTGTTTCATTCTAAATCGAATATCAAGTCACATGTTCTCACCTGTTTCTTGCTGGTGCCAGCAGTGGACTGAAGCAGTGCTACATGGTTGGCAACTTTCCTCAAAATGGCCAGGTAACTAAAGTAAAGCCCCTTTATTTCAACACCTTCTGAGTTAGCCTGCAAAAACGACAACACTGATATTAATTGAGGGACTCTATTTTTGTCTATTTTTCTATTTTTGTTCACGTTTTTTGGGGGGCTATTTATGTATTTTTTTTTAAGAGATACAGTCATAAACCAGGAGGAGAGAGAGTGGGCTGAAACAACACAAAACATGACATACAGCACTGTCAGAAAAGAGCTGAACTAACTAACCTGATAGCAGCAGCGTCTGCGAGTGCGTTCACTTTGACAGTCACATTTCTCTGAAGACCTCAGCAGTAACGTCACATCTTCAGTGTCCAGCACTGCCTGATACACGCTCTGCTGGAAGTCTGTGAGAGAGCAGTAGACCACCTAGGAGCAAACAACAGACATCAAAGCCCTGTCATCTGGAGAGTATGATATTGGAAGGTTGTATTTGTAGTTTCTAAAAGATTAGAGAGGCTGCTTCACTTCATCACTCTTACCCTGTCATCTTTCTTAGGCAGTTGATCCTTGATAAGAGCTTTAGTTCTTCTGAGGAAATAGTGGGAAATCTTCCTCACCAGAGCTCCGACAGTCTTTCTCCCCGTGGCTAGAGCACGTTTGGTGGCACTGTGTCTCTGACCTTGTTCAACTGGATCTGAAAACTTGTTCTTGAAATGACCCAAGCTTCCAAGACAACCAGGTATAGCCCTAAATAGAATACATAGAAATACAAAAACTTTTTATTTTCAGTAAACAATTCTCACATGACCAAAAACTAATTAATGTAAAACTTATTTGAACTACGACATACAAAAGGTGGCAAATTGTAAAACATATCATTTAAAAGTAGTTTTAAATATGAAAATGTGAAATATGAAAATGTATTGCAGCATAAAAGTCTCTCTACCAACCAGTCCATGACACACCACAGCTCCTCCAGGTTGTTCTGTAAGATGGTGCCAGTGAGGCCAATTCTGATCTGATAGAAATGTAAAAATGAGGCAAGCATGAGAACGTGGTCTAAAAGCAAGCTTACACTTCTAAGCTTTATATTCTGATAGTAGCAAGTTTACATGTGGTTTTGGTACAACAGTCATAGGAACTGGGGTGGCTGTGGCTCAGTGGTGGAGTTGGTCATCTCTCAACAGAAAGGTCAGGGATCAGATCCCCATCTCTTGCAGTCATATTTTGAAGTGTCCTTTGGCAAGATGCTGAACTTGCTTTGCTCCTACTGCTTCGGCAGCAGCGTGTTATTGTGTATGAATGGGATTAGCTCAGGCTAAAGAATCATGAGCCTGCTGGGATAGCTGTTCTATCCATAGGTTGGGGGTTTCAGAGGTGGAAGACAAGGGGGAAGGAGGCAGAGGACTTATATAGGTCACATGCAGACCAAGGCAGCAGAATAAAATGAAAAAATAAAACAAGACAATCAAAAAGAAACCGTCCGTGTGTGTGTGTGTGTGTGTGTGTGTGTGTGTGTGTGTGTGTGTGTGTGTATAATTTATGCTCTTGCCATTTATCTGTGTGTGCATACATTATGTGTGATATGTGCTCAGGCAGCAGTAGTGGGGATGAAGCGACTGGGTTTTGGAGTAATGACGACAGTTAATATTTATGGACCCTTTACATAGCAGCCTCAGCCATCAGTGTGTGAATGGGTAAGTGTGACCTGCAGCCTAAAAGGTGCTTTAAGTAGCCAGAAGACTTAACAAGCTCAAGTTCATTTACTGATCTCCTATTGATCACTAGTAAGACAGAATACTGACATAATCGTACAACATGATATACCATAAAGCTCACTGACCTTACATCTTAGATCCTTCATGGCCTGAGTGATCTGAGAGTTTGGATTTTTTATCTTGTGGGCCTCATCCACGACCACAGCAGACCAGTCTATGCTGGATGAAGTGAGAGGTTTTAATCACAGTGCAAAATATCTTTAAAAAAAAATAAAAGCCCAACATACATAATCATAGGGAAATAATGTGTTAAGACAAAACCAGTGTGTTTCTCACTTGTTAAACTGATCAAGACAAAGACGCAGAGTTTCATAGGTTGTGAGAGCGATCTCAGTGCGTCCCTTCTTGATACGAGCCAGCTCCTCGTCTTTCTTCAGCCCGTGGACCACCACACACTGGAAGTGACCCCATGTGTCCAGCTCATCTTTCCAATTATAAAGCACTGAGAGTGGGGCCACGATGAGGAACACCTACACAAGATCATGGAAACACCGAAAAATGTTGGATTTATTTCTGTAGATTTACAGCTTACATTTAAGAAACTCATTTTATTACCCACTTTGTTTGGTTTACTTTCCCTGCAGGGCTTTTGACTCTGCAGAAACTGAGGCCTGTTGTTCTCGACGTCTTCCCATGTGCCTGTTTTGTGCAACACAGCAGCAAGGAAACCAATGACCTTAAATAATATCAGAGAGGCGGGGGGAACAAAAGCGAGAGAAACAAACAGGTGAAGATAAATGTAACCACTTCAAGAATTTGGATAATAGATTGCACTTAGTACCTGCACAGTTTTTCCCAGGCCCATGTCATCTCCCAAGATACAACCTCTTGAATGGATGTAGTTGCTGTAAATGAACCTGATGCCTTCTCTCTGGTAATCCCTCAGGTATCTATTGATGGTGTAGGGGACTCTGTCTCTTTCAACACTGTTCAGATCTAAAGGGACACACTGTCTGGGGTCTGTGATGCTGCTGGGAAACATAGGTTTCTCCTGGGTGAAGCGATCCGAGCAGTGTCTCACAAGTTTGGAGACGGGTACTGGTTCCTCCTCCGCCTCCTCTTCGTCTTCACGGCCGTCAGTGAAGATCACCCACACTACGGTTTCATCGTCACGGGAGGTGGAGGAGGTCATTCTCCTGATGGTAGTTTCTCGCAGGGTGCCATCTCTAGGGTCAGGAGCCAGACATCTGTCACCTTCATGCCACGTCACTGTTCATTCATAAGCTCTGCATTAGTGAACTGTGCTTTATGAAATACAACGAGAGCTCACACAGAGAAGGTTGACACAACGATTTTTTTAAGTAAAAAATCAAATAGCAAATACTTTTCAAAAATATCGAATCCCTCACACACTGATAAAATACATTAGTATTAAACTATTAGTTTTACTTATTAAATCTATATTTCATGCGACAGATGTTTATGTATTTACGACCTCGAAAGTTTTAATGCATTTTAAATTGACTCTGCAAACCACGTTCTACTCCTGTCGTAAAAAGGTGTTCTACGAATAAATTATTATTGTAAAACACTGCAAAACAGTTAAAACATCACCCAAAATAAGGTTAAAAATTGGCAATTCTTCTAACCTTTTCCAGCCGCAGAAGTTGAAGCCATCATCAGGATTCACTCCAGCTCTTCTTCTGTTCACTGCTGCATGCTAGCAAGCTGGGTTAGCCGAGCTAACATTTTAAGATGCAACAAAACGAGCGCTGTGTCTTCGTCTTGTCATCCTGGATTAGTCTCTTTCACTTATCATCTCATTTGAAGTTTATTTATCTGATTAAAAAGGCAGAAACACAGCAGTCCCAGCCCCACTGCTGCCTGATCAATGTTTATGTATTTTAACAACCACCACCGCACTTTCGAAGCAACTATAATCTTACTTATAATATATCTAAAAGGCAACTATGAGTTAAAGATTAATCTAATATCTTCTTAATAAAATCATAGTATTTGTTTTCATACCGTATTTTTTTTTTTTACCCCCCCCCCCCCCCCAAAAAAAACCCCCTTACTTTAGGACATAGTATCGAAAGTGCTTGTTAGTATCGAAAGTGCTTGTCAGAATTTTCCTTGTTCTCTTCCTCTCTCCTGCTCTTATCTCATTCTCCCATCTACTCCTCCTCTGACTTATACTCAACAGTCCTTGATGTTTTCAGGTCTACATCTTATGCTGACACAAAAAAAAAACATAAATCAAAAGTATCGCCTGTTTTTTTTCTTCTAACTTTAGAGCAACTTTCATGGTTAAGAACCAAAGACTGTATATAAATATTGAAAACCTATCTCAGGCAGTTTACGTCTGTTAACTGGAATATTTAATCTGTTCGGTTTCATAAAAAGTATTACTGTTCAAATATTAGCTGATATTTAATGTGTTTAACATAACTTCAAGAGTTGCTCCCACTGACACAATTCTTCAATTCTTCAAATAAATTCTCCTTCATCCGTGTCAGACTTCATAGACTAATCCAGTCACTAATTAAGGCTCTTCACGTCAGACTCGTCGCCAGAGCTTAGTTTTTTGTTTTTTTTGGGGGGGGGGGTGTACATTTAACTTAATATATCTGATCAAATGTATTCAATATGCGTCATTGATTTTGTGGCAATGATTTAAGTAACTTTTAAACAACAATGTTTAAGATAGTATCTGATTATTTTGGTTGCATTAAATATAATCTTTATGTTATGTAATTCTAAATTAAGAGATTCTTTAATGAATCCAATTTAATAGAATTAGCCACTTTTTAGTTGACAAGCACCTCATGTTATTTTGCACCTTTCTTCTGCTTTTGAATTCAGCAGCTATCGTCTGGTCACAAGACAAAGAAAGTGCAAATAATTTAACTCAACAGTTTCATTTGGTTGACAAAGGAGAGTTTCTTTTATACTGTAATGTTAATGACAACTTGTGGGTGTATGCTGCACTTACGTGCAGTCTATGATACTACATTAAAAAACAAAATTAGCAAGCAAAGTAATCCAGAGTGACAGAGACACTGTTGAGGTAAATTATGCATGTTATGTTAATGTAGGCAAGAGTGTGATGGTATTGCACCATGATATCAGAAAGATATCACGTGTATTAGCACTATAAACAATAAGCTTTATTTGAAAGTTGCATTGAAAGCAATTGCTGTTAATCTACGGCCAATTTTCAACACTAAAATACTGTTTTGATCTAAAACAATTAAGAACTGTAGTTAGCAAGCAAACTGACAAAGGCCATAAACAGTATACTGATGTTTTAAATTACAGGACACTACAGTATTTTTTATTTTATTTTTTAAAAGAGGGTGTTGCCTTGAGAACTTGGAGCGCGATCACTAGTGTGGTATGTTAGGTTGTTTGTTTTTTGTTTCTAAAAATATGCTACTGCTTATTTTTTATCAGTTTTCTTTATTAAAATACCCAAAGCCATCGACTCCTGAATGGAGAATCTTTGGAGGATCATTTGAATTGCAGTTTTGAGAGAAGGAAACACAGATGGAGGACATGCTTTATCAACATGCATTTAAAACTACAAATTAGACTCTTATTGACATCTTATTTCATTGATATTGCGGAGGATGAATGATACAGAGAGATCCTCAGTAGCATTAGCTTGTCTAGGTATTGATTTTAACAAGTTATTTATGAGTGACGCTTAGATTTACATCGTGTAAAAATATTACTTCTGGGCAGTTTTAGATGAATTTAGATTAAAAAGAATACAGGCAAATGGTGAGAGGACTGAGTGACTATCTATCTATCTATCTATCTATCTATCTATCTATCTATCTATCTATCTATCTATCTATCGATCTATCTGCCTGGGCTTTAACAATATTCTTAAATAGCTACAGTATAAACATTTAGACTTAAAGAGATAAAGACAGCTTAAGCTTGGAGCAATGAATTATTATAAATTAATATAACTGATGTGCTTAAGTGAAGCCTATTGTAACAGTCCTCCCTACGTGCTTAATATACAGTGTGACAGTCAGCCAAAATCCATTCAATAGTGAGTGACTCAGGTAGTTAGTTGTTCTTTGATTTATTCACCAGATTAAATAAGGAGTGAAAACTACAAGACAAAAGAAAATGCACAGATTATTGTCATAAAAAAAGGTTGATATAAAAAATATTAGAGGTGGGACTTGAAAAATTTAACTAACCAGGGCTTTCTAATTAATTAATCGAAATGAATCGCATTTTAAGTCAAGTGGAAAGTGCCATGTTTGGTAGAAGTGGAGGGATGTTTAGATTGTTGAGATTAAAAATGTTATTTAAAAGGAAGTTTTAGTATTTTAGTATCAGTATTTACTTAACTGAAATGTATTTTGACATGCTTTAGCTTTATTGCAGATAGTTTGTGTTGTTTGTTGAACCGATGATACTCACCTTAGAGTGAACTGATTTCCACACCCTTATGGTTGGTTCCAGCTCCTACATAAGAGGAGGCTGGGGAGCCTCTGAGGTAGATGGAGTTTGGAGCTGGAGTGGATCAGAGCTGTTTCAACAGTTTATCACAGAGCTGAAGGGCCCACACTGGTATTGTTTAGAGCTCAGTCTCTTTGTTTGTTTGGCACTTTCTGCTTAATGTATTTTTTCTTGCAAGTATTATTTTCATTTTCAAGGAACAAAAGAGGGCCTACAGGCCCGGTGAATACCCAGGAAAGGTAAGACAGCAGAGGTGTAAGAGGACTGTTACTTAAAAACACATTTAATTAAACACAAGTAAAAGTACCAGTTTAAAAATGTACTCATGTAAAAATAGGAAAAGTAGCACGAATTTAAAAATAGACTTTAAAAGGGTTTCCCCCCCCCCCTTTTTTAACCAACAGTATGTTTTAATGATGGATAATTCAATAATCAAGGCTTACTGTATAATGTTAAAAATAATCAGCTTTTTTATGACAGGAACAGTTAAACTATTTAAGAAAATACTTGCAGGGTATTTATCGAAACATAACAATATAAAGAGTATTTTATTGTATTTATTATTTTGATGCTGATTAGTCTCAAGGGCTGATGAAGCTCAAGGTTCAAGGTTCAAGGTAGGCTTTATTGTCAAATATGCTCCATGTTTAACATACTGCACAGATGAAATTGCAATCCCCTCAACCCGCACTGCAAACCTGCAGTGCATAAAAAGAGCACTAAAGAATAACAATAAACATGACAAATTTAAATTTAAAAAATAGCAATTAAAAAAAAAAAGCAATACTATAAAACAAATTCTTAGCAGCAAAACTTCACTAAAGACATTTGAGACAACAAATAACGAACGACAGACAATCAACAGACAAGGGCACTTGTGAATATTGCACCATGGAAGCAGTATATAGATAGATTAAAAGATTAACAATATAAACAGAATACAGATTAAGTTAAAAGTGAGGTGGGGCGTTGTAGTGCAAATAGCAGAGACAATAAACGGCTGTGCAGTACCAGAGTTTTTTAGAGTGCGTGAATGATCCACAAGCTGCAACTCAACCTGAGATGTAATATAATCCCTTTATTAATTGTAAAATGAGTATGTTTTAGTTTGTTGGAGATGTTTTAAGAGGGAACTGTGGGTTCACCTCTAAGCATGCACAGCAAAAAATGGAGAGTTAAAATTTCATTACATTTACTTAAGTAACTTTTTGGATAAATTGTACTTGTCATAGTAGTTTTAATGCAACATACTTTTTAGAGTATATTTGTGAAGACGAAACGCGACTTTTACTCCATTACAATGAGATACATTCCGCTTGCTACTTTTATATTTATTCTTCTGTTATTCAGTAGTGGTTTGTTTTTCTTTCAACAGAGACTTCCACCAAAGGCTCTTTCACGTGACTCTAACGTAGCCACTAACAACGTTTGACTCAGTTTCACCAATCAAACGGAGCCAGGCCATCAGACTGTTCGTGAATACGGTCTTAAGTTTGACGAAATAGCATATCTGCTGATATGATTTAAGACTTGTGCAGACAATCCAATGACAAGAAGGATTTCAGTACTGGGTCACTGAATTTTTAGCAGAAATATTTTGTAAGACGCTTCAACAGCACTGACAGTGAGGGCATTCTCACAGAGCAGACAAAGTATACAGAACCATAATATCACACAGAGTTATCCAACAGTTATAGGAATCATAAACAAAAGTCTTGACAAGTAAAAGTCATTTCAAAACAGAAATTAAAAACCTGAGAGAGGGTAGTCTGTAAAAATAAATGTAAAGAGAAATGTAGACAGGTTTGTCTGTCCTCTGGATGTGCCATTAAGCTCACTCTGAGGTCTGTTGCTATGCAGGCTTGTAAACACACATTAACTGTGTCTCAGTTCTACATCCCTGATTTGACTTTCCTTAAACGTTGGCCATGGCGCTCCAGATGAGGCACGACTAGGTCCGCTACTCGCCATGGTACACTGCCATACAAAAATGGAACTTTTTGTTCCTGTTTTCTCAACACTGAGAATTTATAGGGCAGCTGCCGCAGATGTTCTCATAAAGAAGGCCCAAACACTGATGTCAAACGGTTTACATACTGCACTACATCTCACCCACACTGATCCACGAAGACCTTTCCTGGCTTTATTCACAATAATATATGCGTGTTCAAGCAGATACAGTGGGGATAAATAAATTATTTGCTGCAGATAAGAAGCTCGCATCAACAATCAGTTTCAGCCAAGACAAGTTGACTATGTTGGATGACAGTTGTTTTATTCCTGTTATTAAATGTTGATTTTCAAAAAAACGTTTTAGCTTTGAACCATTAGGATTTACATTAAATGTCCCATTTTTGATTAACTTAAAATCCCTCTCTGTACTCCAAAACATATTTATCCACAGGAAAATGCTCTTCAAATGTAATTTTTAGTTCTGATGCATTTGTTGTCTCTTTTGTAAATTACAAACAAGCTGCAACCTCTGGTGTTGAAAAATGAAGCCGATGCAGAAGAAATAGAAGAAGAAATAAATCCTGCAGTTTATGGATTGTCCACTTGAGGCTGGCTGCAGGGTTCACATGCATACCCAGTCAAAAAAGCAGCAAAAATTAACAAATGTTTACAGACTGGTTAAAAAAACCCCAAGATACATAGGTCTGAATATTGTTTATTTTATTTCACCTTTATTCAACCAAAAAAGAAACTGGTTGAGATCAAAAATGCTTCAAGAGGGCCCTGGCTAAGATTCACGGGCTGTATTCACAAAGCCTCCTAATTACTAAAAGTTGGTCATAAAATTCGTAGAATCTGGAAATTTTCTATGAATTTCCCCTCAAAGTTCAGACTAGATCTTTGTAAAGATGAGAGTTATTCACAAAGTGTCTTAGCCTTTATAAGAGCTTCTATAAGGTGTAAAACTGGATTAGCAGTAAGTAGGAGTAGTAAGGAGGATTTATAACAGGCTTAAGAGTTTCTCATGCTGAGGAGAAATCTGTATTAAACACTTGTATTTTTGACTCACAGTTGGGCAGAACAGATACAAATAATTTGTGCAGACTTTTAAATTCATTACTGACATTTTTCAGAGCAATTGTGAGACATGCATGTTGTGTTTCTCTTACGTGTGGTCAGCTCCACAGGTTTATTCAATCACTAATTAAGACGCTTTGCCTGCTGATGTAACGATCAACATGTAAAGAGGCTGCTGTACACGCGTGTGTGATTTTAAACATCTTGTGGGCTACATGCTTTTAAAGAATATCTTATAAATGATCACCCAGATGCTAATTTCAAAGTGTTTATTATTACACAATTTCTGACTAGATTGTATGATTAAGTTTTTCCCTACAAGTAAAAGAAAAGTTAGGTTGAGACAGCATTTCCCGCATGACAACAGCCATTGATAGGACTCAAAAAGTCCCCCTGCAGTCACCGATGGGTGACCTCACTCAGGTTTCTTCCATTAATATTTACAGTCTATGGATACAAGTGGCCCTGTCTGCAGTGATGTACAGCCTAGCGTCTGTGTCAGTATTCAGACTGGTCTCTCCTTAAAAAGGCCATGCTGAACTGCATCTCAAGTGGTTAATGTCCTTAATATTGACAGGTACCTCATACTACTCCACTTCAAATATACCAAACTCTCCCATCAAATACGATTGGGTTAGGGTCATTTTGTAAACGTGCATCAGATATTTGTACTTTTTCCCCAATAAATGTAATATCTTATAATGCCCCCCGAGGACAAATAAAGTTTTTTAGAATTGAATACAAGAAGCCTTGCAATATTCTGAGGAAGCTAATTAAGTGAGGTCCACTTCATTACATGTTGTACATAATTCATAAAGACTGAAAGGAATTGTTGTATAATTTATCCTAATCAGGTCAGCAGGGTGCATTCGTTTGCATCCGCCGTAAAATTTGGCTTTCCTGACTCCCACCTGGATTGACTTAAGCAAGTTTAGAAGTATATTTCTCTGGACAAGGTGTTTCCTGCAGCCGTGGCTTTAATCCTGGCCAGAGTAATGTCCCTTTATCAAGGTATGATCTGTATAAATCATAAGGTTGGGTCTGACATTTGCTAAACTTCTGTTGTTGGTCTTGATCTGTGGTTGGAGTGGAGGACCTGAATGAAGGTCTTGTACTGCTCTCGGATACACTCCATCTGTGTTCCACCGTGTCTCTCATATGAGTCAGAGAGTCCGCCACTCGCCAAAAGCAATTAGCACACTGCCAAAAATGACAGTTTCAACTTCATAAGCAGTGATTGCAGACATGGAAAACAAGGTTGATAATTCAGGCTTAATTTTTCCTTTCATTTTTTGTCGACATTTGCCTTCCCTTTCACTTGTTTACCTGTCCACTTCATTAGTTTCGTAATATTTCATTAGCGGGGTGAGTTTGTTTTCACTTTTTAGAAATGGAAAACGGTTGGAAAGTTATTATTTATGACGTTTTTGACTCCTATTCCCTCCTCTAATCTCTTGTGACCTATCACCACTACATTTGTTTGGACATCTTGCTAAATTGGATGACTCTAAAGTGAGTCACAAAGGAAAAAACTCATTCACTTGTATAAATGCATTTTACTGGATAACAAATTTTGGTAGCACAGAAAGTAGAAGGACACAATATTCCATGAATACAGTATATATTTGAAGATTTATTTTGGGACTTTAATGTGTCTATTTGTGAGAGTGGATAGAGTAGGAAATCGGGGAGAGAGGGTGATAAACGACATGCGGGAACGTAGCTTCAACATGGGGCGCCACCAAAGACTAAATATTAATGGATGAAGCCTGCGTGACAACACTCATCTGTTACTTTAAGGGGGCTTTGGAGACCCATTGATGGATGTCGCTATTCTGGGAATGCTGTCTCACCCTAACTTTTAGTCCACCTTACTGTTACAGCGAGCTTGCCTGTCAATCAGGTCATCTACGTGCCTTATTTTAAATAACAGAATAACGCTTATACTTCATTAAAATCAAAACAAAAGAGTCATTAGAAATCTCTTAACCCAAACACTGTGCACTGATCGAAGCATGAGACCATTTTCGTTATTTAACTTTGATTCAGTACTTGTAAAATCTGACTGAAGAGCTGTATCTTTTTTTAAGCCTCTGTTCTTTTTGATACGATCAATCATTAAAATAAATGGACATTGAAGTTTTAAAAACACAAGGCATCAAAATGTGTAGAAGTATTGGAAAGTTTGACAACCTTACTACCAAGTTCTATAAAGGGACTCTTTGATATTGACTTGACAGAAAATTGGATATAGAGATCATCATCTCCTCAGAAATTCCAGGGATTTCTTCCAAGGATTAACAGCTTGTCACTGTAGATGGTGTCTATTCAGCAAGGGGAAATACATGTGCTGCAATGCTTTTTAATTAAGTTGTACAAACCTTGAATCCCATCCAAGCAGTTTTGAACATTATCCAGTTTCTCTCATCCCCCACATTACTCTCTCTCTCTCTCTCTCTCCCCATCAATGAGGCCCTCAGTTACTCACAAGGCATACTTAATTGGATACCTCCTGACTTTGCCATGGAACCACAAGAATTTAAGAAACCACTTGTTTATTGCTTTGTTCTGCCTCTTTTCAGTCCCTTGTTACTGTCACTGTCACCTGTGCTGGGGGAATCCTGCCTCCTCTGTTCACCACCTTGAGGCCACAGACAGCCACGATGACACAACTGATTCTGCTCAGTGAGTTGATTTACAACGAAGAAGCCTCTGATGACCCGAATTTGATGGCTCGTCCCTTTTGTCCTGCAGTGAGATGGAAAACTGTGTAGAGCAACATATTTACGATCAAAACGGTCCTCATTACACTGCAGCCCTGTTGAGGAGCCTTTTGTTCTGCTGCGTCGGTCACACTAAGTACATCAACCAGAAAAGATAACTGACTGTGGCGTCTGTGCATGTGTGTGCATGTGCATATGATGTGTGTAATTTGTGCCTTGTTATCAAAGGCTCCACAGGCTCTTTAAAACAGCTGATTAAATGGCCGACAACAGCAGTGTCAGACCATGGGACAGAAACAGAAAGAGTGTGGAGCCTCTGATTCCTGTCTCAGTTTCTGGTCACAACCATCGTCCTCCTGCCAGGCATGGTGGACAGACACAAAGTGCTTGGTCTTGGAATGAAATATCTGGCGGCTAAACAATATTTTCCCCTTTTCCACTCTTCTGAACCACCCCTAACCCAACATGAGCACCGACAGGGACTCAAAGAGCTGCATGACTGCACGTCCCAACAATGAGGCCACACAAAAAGCACCAGCTCAGCAGAACTGGACGTCCGTTTCTCAGGCGTTTAAGCATGCAATTATGTTCCCCTCCACTCCCCACTTCCCAATCAGGATCGGGGGAGTACAACGTGGTGTCTGTAGTAGTTCAGCTCCTGCAAGGGAGATTTAGAGAGAAGGGTACATGCTGTCTGGATTGGAAGGATTTTGTTTGCAGTCGTTCTGTTTGAGGGGAGATTAAAAGAGATTAAAAGGCATTCTTGTTCATGTAAACGTGTGAGATAGTTGTTTGTGAGGTTTGGAGTAGATTTGTATGCAAGTCTACACTTTCATGCATAGTGTACCTTCATTTTACATACAACCCTGAAAAACCCCAACCAACCTCCAAGACTGATAATAGCCTGAGAGATGCCCCATATTTGACAGTATAAGGTGTTGTTTCTTTTTTTCTTACCACAGGTATGCATAGTGTAGTATAATGTGTGTGTTTCAGAGTTTTATGGGATGTTATCCAGTTGGGAGCTGTCCTGTTGAGGACTAGGCCATGCATCCATGCATGTAGCGCACACACATTCACCATATGGGGTCCAGAGGGGCTCGCAGAGGCCGGACGAGCCATGGACCATTTAGCACACATTGCTTTCTCCTTGGCTGTGATGCACTCCCCCTAAACGCAAGTCAGAGCTGGAAAACTTTACAGTGAATCATAGAGAATGGACCCTCAAAGCACAGAGGGCCCAACTCAAAGAGATACAAATCTGTCTTCATTGGCATAGTCACTATTTTTTCCTTTTTTTGTGTCTTTGATAGATATCATGTATTCAAAAACTACACTGCTCAAAAAAATAAAGGAAACCCTAAAATAACATCCTAGATCTGAATGAGTTAAGAAAGTCAAAATCACCCATAAACGGTCAATGGAAATCAAATTTATGGAGGTCTAGATTTGGAGTAACACTCAAAATTAAAGTAATGTATGTAATGTCCTTAAAACAAGTCAAAATGAGGCTCAGTAGTGTGTTGCCTTCACATGCTTGGCGTGGTGGATGGAACAAGACATGATGTCCCAGAAGTGCTCAATTGGATTCAGGTCTGGGGTAAACGGGCGGGCCAGTCCATAGCATCAAAGTCTTCATCTTGAAGGATCTCATCTCGGTACCTAATGGCAGTCAAGCTACCTCTAGCGAGCACATGGAGGGCTGTTTCTGACTGTTTGAGCTGCCACATACACATTTGTGGCCTGCTGGAGGTCATTTTGCAGGGCTCTGGCAGTGCTCCTCTTGTTCCTCCTAGCACGAAGGCGGTGGTAGCGGTCCTGCTGCTGGGTTGTTGCCGGCCTACAGCCTCCTCCTGATGTACTGGCCTGTCTCCTGATAGCGCCTCCATGCATTTATGCAGTATAGAAAAGTATGTTCAGGGGATTCATGAATGAAATATATACTAAATAGAGGGCTGGTTGCAGAATGGTTTCTTTGGGTATACTTTTGTGTCCCAAAATCTGACTTTATGCTTCAGTTTAGGCAAGATATTTTCAATTTGATGATTAAATATAAATTAGTCAGTCCTAATTTTCAGCTATCTTTACTTAGTGACTCGGTTTTTATTGCAGTGATTCAGTTTTAATAAGTTTAGATAAAATGAAGATGTAAAATGAATGTGCCATGTCATGTCAAATATTGAAGATGGTGTTAATAGCTTCAGAAGTCAATTCATTCTGTCAAGGATACAGGTAGAAAACAGGGAGGGATGACCCAATTGCAGGTAAGAACAAAAAGGCAAAAACAAAACTTACCTATATAAATCCAAACCCTCCAGAAAGCCAAGCGGAGAAAAACAAACAAACAACGGTCTACAGACTGACTACACTAGACTCTCAACAAATTACAATGAACTGGCAACATGAGGGAAGGAACACAGAGACTAAATAGACAGGGTAATCAGACAAAGGTGAGACTAATAAGACAGGTGAGGACAATCAGGGTAATCAAGACAGGAGGGAAACACAGATAGGCAGGAAACAAGACAACACTGAAACACTTGGAAACACTAAAGACTGAACCAAGAAACACAGAAGAGGCAACACTGTTGAATAATAAAACAGAACTCAAAATGCTGAAATAAAACAAACAAAACCAAACCATGACAGAAATAAAGCAAAAATCAACAACTGCCATGTTATGAAATGTTGCAATATGATGTTGTTCTATAAACTGGTTAGTTGTAAAATACAATTGTACAAAATTTGTAAAACACACCAAAGCCATATATGATATTTACTTAAGCAGCCAAATATTAGCTCAGTTAGTTTCTTATTCATTATTTAAGCTAAAAGCTTTCATTGTATCACTTTATTGATAACTATCAGAAATGTCAAGGCTGCTAACTGTGTTACGTCTTGCTAACTTATTCAGTTTTAACCGATTATTTATTACATATAGCCACAGTCGCTAACTTCTTTAGTTGAGAAAATATTGAAAATATTTAAAGAGTATGATTATATAATGTACAATTAAGCTAGCATGCCAGCTTTGATATGAGAACCCACACATCGGTTGACCTGCAGTTACAGTGACCCAAAACTTCCCATCATCTCTTTCCTTCTTTCTTCCTCTTCTTTTTCTTTCTTTATTCCTCCATTTCCTTCCTTCCTTCCTTCCTTCCTTCCTTCCTTCCTCCCTTCATTCATTCTTCCATCTCTCAGTCTGTCTGTCTGTGTGTGGTCTGGAGACACTATAAATCCCTCACACATGGTGCCACCCAACACGATGCTCAAACCTCCTTATCCACAGTATCAGCTACCATGTCAGACCAACTGGTCAATTCCATTTATGCCTTCCGAGAAGCCTAAATGAACTGTTTTGATTTACACAAAAGGACAATATTAAATTTGGTTAACAGTTCTCTTATGTATTGTCATCTATTATGGAATTGGTTCTGTATCTTCGAGTGGTTTGTAATTGTGTGTATAGAGTGGACTGTGAATTTCATGGACTTGGAGTATTGAAAGGGAAACCCTAATACCAGCTAATGTCATCTTTTTTTCACCCAGACCTTTCAGATGAGCTCGATAACCCTCACTTCAAACTACATCATCATTGTCTGATTCTTTGAATGGGGTATAATACTTGATTGTATGCAAGCAGTTGGAATGCCAGAGGTTGGGTTTTTAAAATGTTTTTGTTTGTTCTTTGCTAACTATTAGCTGACGTTATAACTTTCACTATGTGCTAAGCTAATTTCTTTGTCATCAATTTAGTTGCAATTTGCTATAAATTTGCTGTCAAATTAGCACACGCCAGATGGTCTACCAGTTTGGCTTCAGCAAGGTTGAATGTTTCACCCATTTTATTTTATTTTTTTATTTATAATTTACTGAACTGTTTATTCTTGGTCCATGGTTACTTGTTTTGGCTGTGAATAGTGTGGTGGCCGCACGTTACAGCAGCTCCTGCCTGTTGCTGGGTTTTTCCTTGTTTTATTCACTGTGTGATTTTCTTCTGCTATCCTTCTTTGCTGCTGTAACGCTGAACATTTCTCTACTTGCGAAATGAATAAAGTATTATCTTATCTTATCTGACTGTTCATTACAGATAACTGTCGTATACTAGCTACATGATGTTTAACCCGTGTCTGTGCCCTGTGATTTACCAATTTCTTCATAACCCAAGCAACCAATATTAAGCCAGTGCAAAAGTGCAACAGAATGCAGCCTCATAAATTTCCACGTAAGCTGGGTCTAAAAGACAATGAGCCTCATGTAAAAGTTCCCATCCTTACAACAGAAAAAAACATTTTGTTATACTAAACAAAATTAGTTAGGCTAGTTAGACTAAAAACAAGTTTTTGATGATTATAGCTCATTTCTCTTTTGTAAAAAAAAGGTATGGGTGAATATATTTTAAAAAAACAAGGATTCCGCTTATGTTAAGACAATGAGTTATATAAAATGAGGCATGGCTGATTTAATGACAAGTGGGCGGGCTGTGACTGTTAAGGCCCACCTTAACTCCAACTATTTGCCTGTTGCTGGATTGATTGAAACTTAGGTAGCAAGACCATTTTGAATATGGTGATCGCCATTGCCATATAGGCAACTTCAAAATTTATTTTCAGAGACAACTACATCCATGTTTCATAAAGTCATAGGTAACAACCGCTGTGTCAAATAAAGTAATTATGCTCTAAATTGAAGATCCAATTCACAAAGATCTGCAATCATATTTAAGTTGCCTTTTTTTATGTCCTCCCTTACTCATATTTAAATTCAAATCTACTTTCACATCTTACTTCTTTACAAATGAGTTGATTTTTTTTTCACGTTTCTTACCAATGTTACCTGCAGGATTTGAATAACTTAGTTGGGGATCTCTGGTCTAGTTAATGACTGAGGGAGTTTTGTTTTTTGTACTCTACTTTGACTTTTCATCCACAGGCTCAAAGGAAATCGCCTTTATCAAATCCTGTCTAATGTGGCTCACAGTTTCCTTTCTTCTCCTTGCTTAATCAATTCAAAAGACTGACTCTGTTTGCACATCCTGTCTTTCACCTGAATGTTACACAAATGACTATCCTTTCCAAGCTGTGTCATAATCTCTCATACTGGTGACAGAGAGGGATTAATCTCATTCAACTCTCTGAGGCCCAGGGAGTGGAGGCGTTGAAAAATAAAGCCTCAGCTCCTCGTGTTTTGGCCTGGACTGACTGGGTGGTCTCACAGGCATAAATATCATACCAAGTGACAATCTTCTCTACAGTTCACATCAGCACATTCAAACAAATAGAGGAGCAGAATGCACTGCTGGAGTGGAGATAGAAACATGCCACCATGGCCACACAACCTGCACACTGCCTCTGTCCGGCTGGGCTGACAGAAGGTGAAATGTGGAAACAGAGGGGGAGAAATGTGAAAATGAGGGAATGATGGAGAAATAGATATGATATCAAACATAGTGAAAAGAAAGATGTTGAGCAGGATGACGGAAAATGGAGAGCCAAAGAGATCTCTGTGTGTGGTCTAAAGACCTCCAGGCTAGTTCCGGGGTGAGTGTGCTCTTTCTGGGCTCAGAGTGGAAGGGAAAATAAAATAAGGAGAAAGAGAGTAGTCTGCACAATAAAGGGAATGTTTGCCTTGCTTGTGTATAAGAGCAAAATGACTGAGCTGTTCTTTTATGTGGAACAAGCAAGTAAACAAGGACATGTCTGGCCCGCCACCGGGAGATTACTGTTATTTGCAGATACATCAACTTAGCTTGCCAGAAAAAAATGTGCTTTTCACTGAGCTATCAACAAGCCAGAATGAAGCCTTTATCTTCGACTCAGGATTTTCAAACACATGAGCACCTGTGTGTATGTAGGTGTGTGTGAAAAAGCGTCTTTTTTTTTAAAGCTCTAGTTTCAGAAAGTTTTCTCACTTAGCAAAGTAAACTTTTCATCAATTTATTTAACTCTCATTTAACAATGCATTCTGAAGTAAACTGTTTAAATGTTTTAATTTCCTCTGTATTGGCTTCACATTTAGCTTGGAGTCACATCAGAGAAAAACTTGATTGCGGCTTTACAGCCCCAAGTTTACATAAAGCTCATGTGATTCATTTTTTAGCTGGTAATGAAAAAAATGTAAATTAATGTTGATGATTTTATATGAACTAAAAAATCAAAAGCAAACATCATCATAAAGGCTATGTCTTTTCTACAGCATACTTTTCAGAAACCGACAGCAGAGGTTTTAAGCATCAAAAAAACTACAAATCACTTTTTGTTTTAACTTTCTAAAGATGGGATACAGTTTTTTGTTAAAGGAAGACTTTGCGACTTTTTGATCCAGTCATGTCACCCTCTGTCAACAACACGGTCTCAGATCTCACTCGTAGATAGTCATGACTAAGAGAAACCGTTACAGAGGATATATTCGATTTATGCTATATTAACATGAATATTGTCGCACATTCTTCCTTTTAAAGAGAGGATGACTTTCCTGCATAAAAAAAACTACTTACAAATGAACAGGACAAACTGTGCTATGAGGTGCTACTTTGTCCACAGGGGTCTCCAAATTCAACACAAACCGAAAGTTCTTCACAGAGACTACAAACATACTCAAATGTAACTGCATTTGTTGTGTATATGCATCTATAATCAAAAGCAAAAATATCTATGGGCAAACTCACTTGCAATGTATAAAAATGTATACAAATCACAGACCCATTTATGTCTGTGTTATGTGTGTATATGTGCTTTACATTTTTTTGATTCACATAAACACTGTACAGAACAACACATCTTAATGATTAAAAGCAAAGCAGTAGGGGAAATTCATAGAAATGCACACACTTTGCACACATACTGTAAATGTACTCACTCACAATCCCAAAAGAGAGAGCACACGCCCACGTACATCAAACACACACATACTTGAGCTCAATTAAAATCAACACTAAGTGCAGCCTCAAACCCTGAAAGCGTTTCCAGAGACATTTTGTTGCCCCTCTTGTGAAATGTAGGCTGCGTCTGAGTGTAGGGGACTGCAGATAGTTGGAATGAGGAGGCCTGGTGCTGAGCAGACAGGGTTACATATGAGTCCTCCGCTATGTGCCCCACATACAGAGACACATATACCTTTTTCAAATAAAGACTTTGATTGGAATACATCAGTCATCTGTTGGCTTCAACCAGAGCTTTTTCCACCTTCGACCTGGAGGGGAACAGATGTCAGCATGTTTACACAATGCACACACCGGCACAAAATACACACACTACATAGGGCAAATGTTGGACTCCAAATACTAACTGAGTAATTAGAAGATTCTGCAATCAAGCCTGCATGCTCTTAAACATTCTTTGAAAACTACAGCATACACTGTTTAAACGTTAACAGCATTATCCAAAAAGAAGAGTAAAATAAACACGACGGGTTGCAAGACGTTGCGTTTTGATGGTTTACTATTGGTGATGTTGTGTTTGTATAAATGTAAAAACGCAAGTCATAACATCAAATCTGTATTTACATTAAGATAAAATACAATGATGACTCAGGATTCTCTTTCTGTAATCAATGTATTTATTTCAGATCAAAATAATTGCTTCTTTTTTTCCCCGATTGTTGGAAAAATTAGTATATTTTGTTATGATGGTTGCTATGTGAAAGCTGTCCAAAACAATGTTGGTAATTTTGAACCAAGATGAAGCTAAGTTACAATTTGAATAGAAAAAGAAAAGTGTTGTCTATACCATGCAGCGTCTCTTGATTCCCTTTACATTTTTAAAATGTTCTTAAACAGGTAAATAGTCGAATATCTTTCAGTTTTAATAATGCATAAAATGTCATTTTGAATATGTTTTGCGAGGCAAATCAAAATATCCTTGGTTGAAACCACTCACTAAACTCTTAATACATTTGTCTTGATCAAACTCACATTTTTTGAAACCACTAATGTGATCACTTCGGTAAAGTACTATGAAAGCCCTCTGGCTGACATCAGTACATTTTGCTTTATATATTTTTAAGCCGTTATCTAGAGTTAGCAACGCTGGTCCTGCTGGGATCAAGAAAACAACTGAAATCAACATGTTATCATGGAAAACCAGCATTGTTATCTCAAGGTAAAAAGACAAAACATTTGCACTGTCAAGAAAGAAACTCAAATTTACCAATTAACATAGGGACATGTAACAACATAAATTGCAGACACCTTTGTTTAGTATTCTCATGATAAAGATGTTCCTTTTTTTGGCTTTAACTGATTGTTTGCGTTTATCTTCATTAAAGCAAACGTTTTAGATCATTGTTTATATGGGTTTTTGTCATATTATATTGTATTTTTACAGTCTAAAATTTTTTTGGAATTTAGACATATTTCTATTTTTGCAAGTTTGTCCATTAAGTTGGGAAATAAGTATTTATGTTTTGTTATGTCCCAAATGGGTTGTAGAAACAGTTTGTAAAGTGCATGACGTATATAGTGTATGACTTAACAGAGGTATTAAGGTGATAGCAATGCATCTTAGTTGTAAATTTATATTTTGTATAGTGTCCAGATTATAGCTCCAGATTATAAAATTGTAAATTGCACGAACAGAGGATTGCATTTGCAACTCTTCATATAGACTTGCAAAGCCTGTACAACCATGTGCGAATTAAAACTCATTAACCTGACATGCATGCAGAATCAGTTAAGATGAAGGTTCTGTAGCCAAACATTGATGAATGGATGAAGTGTTTATCATGCCCGGATATTTTTCTCAGAATTAGAGCATGTGTTGAGGTCATTAGTTGCAGCCCTGCACATCCCTCAGTGCAAGCAGGATGTCCTCTCTGACAGGTACAAATAATCAGCTTCAGTTGTCACTTTGCCTTCGCCACACACACATCTGCATGAATGCAGACATGCATACGTACACAAACCACAAAGACTGAAGACCCAAGTATATGGCTGCACACATAAAAACAAATATCATGGCAATGAAACACAAACATGCACATACACATGTACAAATGTTTGGGGGTAGTATACATGAATTTTACCAGGGTTTTTTCAGACAAAGCCCACTTCTACACCACACATAGATATTATTTTTTCATCTAAAACCAGACCTGTGGAGGTGTGAGGTTGGCAGGTCCGGTGCACACAATTTAACTGATACAAAATGGAAATGCTACAAGGCCTTGAGAGTTGTATAGCACTCTTCTAGACTTTTGACTGCTCAGAAGCTGCTTTTACATGGCCGGTCACACCTACCCATTTACACCCTTTCACACTCTGATGGTAGAGGTTGCTATGTAAAGTGTCCATCAGTACTAACTAATCCATTCATACAGATGCACTCACCTCTTCTGAAGCAGCTTGGGGTTAATTGTCTTGCTTAATGTCACTTTACATATGGTTGTAGGAGCTGGGGACTAGCTCTACCATTGAGCCACAGCAGCTGTGAATGTAGATAGTTCATAATTGGTTGTTTGATTTATTTTGTTTCAGATTATGTAACTAAGAAGCAGAAGGGCAAAGAGTACTGAACAGTTGTCATTAAGTATGGATACACACTCACATGCACACGCACATGTTAAAATTGCAATTACAGTCACACACAAACGCAGAGGCATGTGGCTTTCCATCAGGGCCTCATCTTTACTGCAGTAACCCATGGAGATGTACAGGCCTGTGACGGGTCAGTGATTTATTAGCATGGGTGGAGTTAGCACTCAAACATGAGATCATCTCACATTAAAGTCACAGTTCAGTGCTTAAAGGTAACAGCTTATAAATCACACCTCTGCAAACTAAAGAAAGCTCATTCGATAAGTATGATGTATAGGTTTGTTGACACTGGGTCAGCGAGGTTTTGATTCAGCTAAATAATCAGGCCATCGTAAGAGGTGTTTTTACTGTCTGTTGTAAACTGCTATGCCCAAGTCGTCCTTATATTTTCAACACATAGTTACAGCATAATGGTAATGTGTTAAGAACCACTGACGCTGGCATCTTTGACTTCATGCACTGTTGTTTTTAGGAGTATATACTCTTACCCCTATGCATAAGACACAGTTGAATTCAAATTATCGCAGCCCGCCTACTGGAATAATGCTATTGGAATAGAGTCTGTTACTATTTTACTGCTTTTATTTTATTGTTGGTTCCTTTTATCATTGTTTTTACATTTCTTTTATCTCTTGTTTTTATTTATTGGCAACACAATGAATTGACATTCTTTGTGTTCTAATTCTGTTCTGCCCGTTCTTTTGTGATGAACGTTGGACTGCATGTTGTATGAAAGGTGCTATATAAATAAAGCTGAGTTGAGTTGAATGTTATAATGTGCTCATGCACTCTGATCCTTTCGTGCGCAATGGTCTACATGATAAGTTCCATGACATAAAACGTTTATATTTGCGTATGTATTCCTTGTGCAGTAATTCTTATTTGTGCTGATTTGGACCAGGGACACTGGAAGTAGGGGTGCAGAGGGTGCTGCACCTAAAGTCAGACACAATTAAAACCTTTGACTCAAATAAAGGCAAAAGAAATGCATTTGGATCCTTTGTACTATTCCACCATAATTGTTTTTTGGACATGTATCATAATAATAAATGAAATAGTGTGTTTCACAAGGCTACATGTAGCCCTTTGGTGAATTCTCACCTCTGCCTATGAGTCATATACAGGTGTGTCTAAATGGCAGACTTTTGTAAATGTCTGTGATGCAAGGTCACATCCCCCTGTTTGCTCACCAGTCCATCTATGTGGACACATTTACCATTTCCATCCAGCATGCAGGAATGTTTATGATCCTCTGTTAAATATAATGATGGCTCAGTGTGTCTCCATGAATTAGGGCCTTTCCTATAAAAAAGAAGAAAAGGAGGGTTCCCTTGAGGCATGTTTGGGGCTCTCTCCTTGCAGCACAATAGTTTTTACAGAGGGTTCTGGAGAGCTATAACTGGGCTCTGTGTACATGCTGTGACTTCACGCTGTCTGCTAAATACAAGCCAGAAACTCTATCTGACATTCGCTGTTTTTTTATTGTGAGACTTTAAAATTCAGGTTCTGTTCTGTTTCAGTCTCTTTAAAAGGCTTTGTGTGTCACAGTTCCTCTGTCTGCAAAATACCAGAGCACAACAAAACCCCAAAGTTACTATTGGCTTTGTGTGATTTATGGCACCAACATGCCACCAAAGAGAAGCATGCTGAACCTCTGTACAAGCCTCATGTCGTCATTAATAAAGCCAATTGTCTGTCCCACCAAAAAACAAAATCAGTCCTGAAGGCATAAACTGAAAAAACTGAGAAATAATACATCTCTTGCATAACAATATGATTGTGTATATAAAATAAATGGAAGACAAAAGATAGAATATGCAGCCATACTAGTAGCTGTGGAAGCATAATCTGAAAGCAGTGATAGCCCAATTTCAGTGATTGAGAGATCGCCATAGTTGGTATAACCTCTAGATACTTTGTCTATGGTTAGGTTAAGTCAGGAATTATAACTTAAAAACGTGTTTTGGTAAATCATCCTTTTCTTTCATTTCAGTAATTATTTCCATTTGAAGAAACAAACACACACAAATGTGAAAAAGAGGATATCCCTCAAACCACCAACCAAGGCCTCAAGGAGGGGAAGACTTCAAAAAAGTGGAGGATAACTTATGACCCAAAAAACGCAGCTATAATAATCATGAACCATTAAAATTCACCGGCTTGAGCCTTCTTCATAGTAGAGACCAGAGAATTTTGTTTCTCATGGTCTGAGAGTCCTTGAAAAAGAGACCAGAAAAAGTGTATTCTTGTGAATACTTTCCATATGGACTAAATGTGATCTATACCCAAAATAGATGGAGGGAGAGGACAAAATATCGATATGACAATATGTGGCTATCCTTACTCACGTGATCCACAAATCTCTGGTGCCAAATATTGATGTTCTGATCAATGAGGTGTTGAACTAAGCACAATTTGATTACCAAGTTAACTCAAAGCAGTGATTAACCAATTCCAATAATTGAGAAATCGCCCGAGTTGTTTGCTGCCTCTAGGGACCGAGGGAATGTTTAGATATGCCGTTTTACCAGGTAATAATGGAATAATGCTTTGCGGTATGACCTTCTGTAAAAGGCTACGCATCACTCATCTTGTGTTTCTCCTGTAACTTAAATCAACTGAAAGGAAACAATGGATCCTGGTGGGCCTCTCAATCAGAGTCCAGGCTCTCCTCGACCAGTGCCAGATGTGGCTCTTGAGATGCTGATTATGTTTGTCTTGTTTACAAACGCAGCTCAGAACAGATTCCTCATTTTCTGGCCTGTTTTTCTTTTCCCTTCCTCGGCTCTATATACACAGAGCTTCATTCTGACAGAACTGCAAACAAAGAGAATTTTGGTCTTGACATTTAAAAGTCTCTTGTTTGTTAGGAAACTGTTAGCTCAGGGCTACAGTTTATGGCAGCAGTGGTGATGCTTGTGTGAGTCTGCTTATAACTCAAGTTTAGAGACAGAAAAAGACTGGAGAAATTCAAAGTTAAAATGATCAATATTACATTGTTTTATTCTGGCTTTATAAGTTACCAGTGACTAAAATACTGATGAAATGAAATATTTTTATGTAGTTAATTTTAGTGCATAAACTGGCCACTGCAGACTAGTTGTAAAAAGTGTGTTACAACACACTGCAGTACGATCATTTTTTACATTTCCAAGAGCAAACAATCTCAATTACTGATAGATCTGACTTTTATTAGGTAGACAGAATAACATTTTTGATTATAAAACAATACGCACGCACCGTCAAAATCAGTAGAACAATAAGAGGTTTTGTTTTGTCCACAAGGGGCGCTAAAGTCGTCACAAACCGACTGTTACTATAAGGAACATATAGAAGGGAGCGTTCAGGATGTACAGGACGTACAAACGTTTTGCTTCCACTAAGAAATTCTATACTGCTTAACAATGTTTATGGGAACTGAAGGTTCCCAGAAAGACAAACATGGTGTAAGAAATATACTGTAGCATTATGTGAATAAAATTAATGTGTAAATGTGTTGTGAATATGTTGAATAATGCCTCATATACAAACACTATAGTCATCCAACCTATGGCTCCTTTCCTGCATGCCAATCCCCACTCTCTCTCCCTCATTTCCATCTCTATCCACTGTGCGATCTTTCCAATAAAGGCCCAAAAAGCCCACAAAATAAATCTTTAAAGAAAGAGTAAAAATGTTCCAGCAACACTTAGAAGATCAGCTTTATTAATAAATTAGATTGATGAAGGTTGAAATGCATCCCTCTCATAAAGTTGATCTTCTTTCTAATCTATTTTGCAAAATGCTGTCCTTCTACTTTGTCATCAGGCCCCCCACTGTGCCCCGATTTGATGTCAACCACTCTGGCCCCCTTTGGCCCCTCGCAGTCACTCTGGCAGGAAATGACTTCACACACAGAGAATGAACCCACACCATCAGACAACAACCCCCTTCACCTAAGCTCAAAGGTCAGCAGAGTCGTTTAGGAGTCAGTCTAAAATGTGTGTGCGGGTTCTCTCTGATCAATTGTCAGCAGTGGACAGTGTGTGTGACTCATGCATGTGTGTGAGCGGTTCTGTGGTATGCCAGGCATGTGTGGGTTACTGTTCATGTGTGTTTGTTTTCAAGTGTGTGTGTGTGTGTTCAGCTCCACTCACGCAGGTGGAAACACTAGTACACTTTTGATCATTTGTGTATCTAGTGTGTGTCACTACAAACTGGACGTATGAAAGGTTTTTGTGTGACTTTCTGGGTTCCGCTTAAAGTCAAGCATGACCTCTTATGGGACGACCACTCAAAACAAAAAATGAAGTGAGGTCACTTGCTTCGTTCAAAGGTCGCAGTAGTTACAGGAAGACCTGCCTTTTTCCCTCCTCTCTTCAGTATGTCGATGTACAGTTGAGTAACTTTTTTAAACAGACAGCTAGTGAGGACGTGTTAAGCTTTATGAATGACAGAAATGTTTTCTTTCATTTATCAAATCTATAATCTTTCCAAAATCATACTTTTTATTGGGTATAAAGAAGTCTGGGATTTTTCGTCGTGAGTTTTGCCATAAATCTGCTAAAATGTGTTACACGCTTTCATACACGTCACACCTTGACACCCATTCACACACTGATGGCAGAGGCTGCTATCTAAAGTGGCAATTACAAGAAATTAATCCTATTTATACACATTCACATGCTGCTGGTGTATCAGCAGGAGCCAGTTGGAGTTAAATGTCTTGACCAAGGCGACTTCGAAAATATTACTGAAGGAGCTGGCGTTCAAACCGCAAACCTTCCATTTAAGAGACGATTGAGCCTGTCAAGTCAGCGACAGCCGCCCCTGCATTGTACTGAGCTGACTACATGAGCTGGTGTTCGGAAAAAATGCTTCGGTGCTAAACCTCCGCCATCATGGCTAGTTTTGAAATGCATTTTGTACATACGTATTTCTCTGTAGTTTATAGCTCAATCCAGAACTTGTTAAGGAGCATGCGGCTCATCTTTTTCTTGTTTTATTCAACCAGCCCATAAGCAGATTTATTTCTTTATTTCCATATAACATCCTGATTGTAGATGAGTTCAACTTATCGTTGACATTTGTATTTAGTTCATGTCCAGACACTTAAGGGAAACCATTTGTCTTGGTTGGCTTGGAACAAATGTCTTACAAAATATTGCTGGATTTTTGTCTCCTTAAATCCTGTTTACACATTCAGGTCCACAGTGTATGTGAGGAACAGGGCGGCTCCGTATTGTGCCGAGTTCGGCATTAAAATGTTATGATGTGAGGACAGAGATAAATGCTATAACACATCTGCAATTCAGATGAAGTAAGTGAAGTTCCTGAACTTTATTTGTAAAATGTTTTGGGTCTGTGCTTTCAGTCATCACGCCTCTAACTACGAAAAAAAAAACCAAGAGGATCTTTCAGAGTACCATCCTCCCTAAAGCAAGGTGTTGAACGGAGTCTTTCTGTAAACAAGCACATGTTGATTTTGTTTCACATTGTTTGACATTTCTATGCTACACACCAGCATAGTGGCGAAAGGATGGATTTATGTGTGTTTATTTTATGACTGCAGACCCAGGCCTGCAATTGCTATCTGAGGATGACTGTCTCAAATCAGCTTGAAAAAATGTAAGGTGTGTATATAAGTAGTCTTTAGAAAGCTAACCTGTCCGTTTTCATCTGCAGAAAGACAGAACACCAATTACACCCCACTTGACTTAACCACAAACATTTTAAACAATGCAGCCTATGCAGATCATCATCAAGTCTTGTTGTGTTGTTTTGCAAGAAAAAGCCAGGCTGAATTCAGGCATCACCACATGGATACACAACAGTCCTAGGCAGTGTATGCATGAGTCAAAGCATTAATTAAATCGAGCCAATAAATGGTCTTCCAACACATCCAGCTGTGTTTATATTCAACTGTTCCAATTAAAAACGTGAAATGAGACTATTTCTTTTTGTATACTTACTTTCTCAAAGCCTCTTTTAATGTCTCTTTATCACGATCACCTATTTACACCTCCTATGCACACCTGTGGCCTGATGCATCAGCTATGTAAAGATTTATTTGTAATTTAAGTTGACCAAAGGGATGTAAGGTTCATCTTAGAGTATCATATCTGAACTGTAGCAAAAAAATTAAAGATTCACTCTGTGTGGCCAATCAGTGAAAAGCACTTTTTCTTATAGTAGAGTAATTTATATTGGAGTTCCTGTTGCAGACACTAAACAGCCGGATAGCCCACTGCTCTTCCCCATGCTCAGAGTTACCTTTCATACGATGCACAATGACATACTTTAATAAGGACTTTACACTAAGATCTAGGATTTGAGAGATACGTTATAACTTGTGCTTACATTGAAGCCATCTCATGGCATTTTTTAAAACTTATACAGAGCTGGTGCATTCAAAGGGTGGCTTTGAAAACCATTGCTTCTTCCCCTTACTAAGTATGGCGGCCTCAAGCGCCGTTTTTTAAGGTTTTCGGCAGAGATTACGGTTCAATATTCACCACCACTAACTACTTTGGCTTGAATGTGAGAGACTTGGAGGAGCGAGTGCCCACATCTTGACCAAGAAGTATGAATTAGTGAAGAAGATTGTAAGCAGGCGGTAATTAGGAAACAGGGATTTTAGCTGAAAGATGCAGATGAGGGTAATTACAACAGCTATTTTCCCCCTGCTGAAGTTAGACCTCACAGTAAGTTGACCAGACAAAAAAAGACATGAATCAGAAATGCAAATATATGTACAGATTTTCAGGTGTTATAGTTAGGTGACTTGAATTAAAGAAGGCAGGTTTTGTTCACAGATGTGCTGCTAAGCAACCTTTCACTCCTCCTTTTCTCTGGAGATGCCTCGAACTGAATAGTGTTTCTGCTAATTGGCCACTTAAGCTATGACCTCATGCTTCTCGGGGAAAACCAGCAGACGATGGCCATGATGGTGCATTGATGAGCCAGAGGAGAGTTGATGGATACGCTGTGGTTTGGCTGCAGGTGCTTTCAACACACGTAGTTTCTGCAAGCTAAAGTCTAATCTAATCAGTGAACATTGAAATGACTTCAACCTTTTTTCCTCCACCTGCTTTGACGGAGAACATGATCACGTCCCCGCTGTATTTGCATGTCCAACAAGGAAGCAATGATGTTCCAAGTGTTGACATTTCAAGGTTGATGTGTCCTTGTAAGCTTTTTGGGGAAAATGTCTTGAAATGGTCAAAAAATCATGAATTAACATTCCTCTGCGGCTGCATGAAATTCCTTTTCCCGTAGAAATCTTGTCCTTCTGTCAGGATGCCTAAATTCCATCACAACTGATGCAAATAGCATCATAATTAAACATTTTAGGAATGTCCCGATCCTTGTAATGAAAGCGTGTTTACGTCAAAAAAGCTCCAGATCACATGCTGTCTAATTAAGTCCACTGTGTATTCCTATTTATCTTTTTCTGTCCACCCTCTGTCTCGGTGGTTTTTACTTGTTTTTATGCACAAATATGCTCAAATATAAAAGTTACTTCAACATATTGTCAAGAGTTTTTAACTGGTTGAGATAGCTTCAATTCAAGACTTCTGTGTTTAACCTACAAAAGCAAGAAAGGCAGTCAGTTTTTAAGAGCCCTATCTCTCTGTATTTATTTTGAATGCTTGACACCACTTACAATGTGCTGACTGGGACAGACTTGGTTTATGTTATCCACTGCAAAACTGACTCAATACTAAAACTAGAACACTCACATCTGAAGCTGTATTTTCCTCTTCAGATATTTACGGTAACTCCTCCACAGGAGATGGACTGAAAATCGACATGGATGTGGTCAGTTAACGGCTCATTGCTGCAGTGACTCATGACCTTTAGCCAAACTATCGGCATCAAATTCCAGGTTTTAAAGGTTCATTAAACTAGTAGTTAATTTGCAGAATAGCACGGGTATTCCAATCACTTTACTCTCATTAATAAGGCTCTTAATCCAAAATTGCAAACATCTGCTCATAAAAAGAGGAGGAACTCCCTGACATACTGACTTTGGCTTGTTTGGATGGACGTTGTGGTCAATGTTTGGATACCTAAGAAATTATGATCAATGTTAGAATGAATATGGAACACTGACATTATGTGGGAGACTTTCCTTTGGTTAATTAAACAATGCAAAAGTGTGCATGTGTGCCATGTGTTGTTGAAATAATTACTCTTTATGAAGTTTGATGCATCTTGTTTATGAGCCTGGATTCCATTGTAGAAGGTAACAGTTCCTGCTGTTGTTTCAGACTCCAGTGAAAGGAGGTCTGGACAGCGTACCTTTAAATGTGTCACTTTTTCCAGTCGGCCCCCCACGGAGACCTGCCTCAGCTCCAATGCAAGTAAACAAACCTTTCACCAAGGTGGATGCTTGCCTTCAAAATGTATTTATTTGTTAGGGTGTGTGTTTGTGTGAGTCAAAATTTCCTTTTTCTTCCTTTACACAATTTATAAACCCGAGTTTGTTGAGAAGCCAGCTCCATGTGTTTGACAGCGCTTTCTCTCTTTGCTTGTTTCAGCTTGTTTCACTTTCCTTCCCTCCCATCTCACTGTGGAGCCACAGCGATGATATTGTATTATTCTGCTTATTTGTTGAGGCTGTGTGTATACATTCAGAGCAGCAAACGTTTCCTGTTAACATTGGAGGCCGAACTCGAAAAAATTACAGCTTCTCAGGCCAGTTGTGCTGAACAGACCTCTGCCTTGTCTAAACAGCAGCCAGCTCCAACATTGTGTCCCCGATCTTGAAGTAAATGCTTCACAGATTGCTACACAAAGTCCAAATTACACGAAACAGAATTATTAGGGCTTAAATTGAATTCTGTTTTAGCAATAATTCCGATTTAATCTTTTGAAGTCACCCTCATTTTATTAGGCAAACAAGTGTTTCCATTTCTCAATATTCCAAAGACAAACAACGTTTTGTTGTAAAAATTGTTCTGTTAAAAGTTGTAACAGTTTATAGTTTAGTAGGAACAAATTCAAAGAATCTTGTAGTAAGACAAGAAAAGTGTTCCACCCTTTGTGGTTATAATAAAGTGTATACTCACATTCAGATCTCCTGATTTTAATGTGAGTGAATGGAATGATGTAGTCAATGAACTATGCTCACTATCTTAAGGTCCAAAAGAAACAGAAATCCTCCTGAACTACTTCGAACATGGATGTTAAGCTTTTCTGATTAAGCCAGTCAAACAAAAAAAAAATTCTGTTTAATGTTAAGAATCCTTTGCTTCATTTCTCTGTGTTTCTGCTAGAAGGAGAATGGAGAACTTGCCCTCTTGGATCCTCTCAGACCTGCTCTGATTGTGCATACAAAGCCAGTCGGAAATTGGGAGAGGTAAACAGAGGCCAGGCGTTGCTGCAAGCTGTCAAACAGCTCTGTGTATGATTGAAGACAACCTTGAGCTGGAACATAAACATCCCAGCAGGCTCTCGCCGTGCACTACTGCTTCACAGGCAGCCATGATGGACCAGGGGGGAGCCAGCAGCTGGGTCAAGATGGAGGAGGAGGAGGGGATAGTTTAATGACTTGGCACAAACATTGCAAATGGTACATGCATGTAGCTTCCAAATGGGGAGTATAAAATAGGGAAATAAACTTAAATTGAGATTTTTGGTTAACATAATATGCAGCTTTGCACACACAAGCACACTTTAAAAGATGATTCCTGTTTTGAAATACTTTGGCCGAATTCAAGTAGTTTAAGCAAACATTCTGGTTAATTATGATGACACTGTACTCATCAAAGTAATTATTGACACATGGGAACACAGGTACATTGCAACAACCTTGTCCATCAGGGCAAGAAATATGTGCAGGTTGAAAATCGGTCAAAGTCTCTAAGCTATATCAATATACATAAAAAAAAAAAAAGAGAGCACTACCAAAATGCCACTAATAATCCCTGCACAGGAAACAAAGTTTGAGAATATCTATTTTTGATCGAGTGACACTAAGTAAAAGAAGGTCCTAAAAAGGAATAAATAGGCGTTAAACTTTGGGGCAAAAAAAAAGAAGTGCCATGGTAGCAATGCAAATGAGTGTAGTTCCTTGGATGGCCACTTGAGGCTTGCGAAAAAAAAGTGAGATAATGCCATAGACTTCAATGTTAGGAAAGCAAGAATTTACAGAAAAAATAAACAACATCACAGCCTTGTGAAAGGCATAATTAAGAGCATGGCTACTTTGTATGCCAGGGGAGTTTTACCAGCCTGCTGGACATATAGATAGATTTACTAATTTAGTTAATGATTAGACGTTTTAACCTTCTCTCCTCGGATGGCAAGTCTAATCATGAGCTTGATAACCTAGCAATACAGAGTCGATAACCTGTGCTAGTTCATCCATGCAGACTCTCTGAACCAACTGTTGAATTGATTAGCTAACTGGTTTTGCAACATACTGAAATTAATGATGTTGCCTCTTTATGACTTGCAATGGCAAACGAGACAGTCAGAGACAATATTGATAATATTTCTTATTTGTCATTTTGAATGCTAGAAATGACTGCCAAGTGCTCGCTGTAATTCCATATAATTTATAGCATCCCGAAGAAACAGCCTTTTGTTTATATTTCCCAGAGCAAATATTACAGTTGAGTCATACATTTGACTGTTAAATACAACAGGATGACTTTTGTTGGAACTAACTTACTAGGCAAATACAGGAAAGATCAAAGAAATAAGAAATACCACTTTGTCCATAGGGGGCGCCAAAATGAAAGCACACTAAAGGTTCCACACAGGACCTTTAATAATGATCTTCAGTGTATGTGTTGTCAATTGATTTTTTTTCTTTATTCTCTCACTCTCTTTGCTGTTTTAAAAAATAATATTTTCCCAATGTTCTTCACTGAGAGCTGAAGGTGGCTTAGAATATATCAATGCCTGCCAAATCATGCTGAACCACTCCTCTATTATGTTTGCTGGCAAACACAACAGCCCCATCATTTCCACTGATAACTTCCACAACAGTCAGTGACTCATCATCTAGTTTTTTAATACTTTTTTTTAAAATTAGAAACTAAAGTTAACATTGTAAAATGTCTATCAAATTGATGAGAAATCTTTAAATTTGTCTCAACAATGAGGCAACTATACGAGCCTGCAAAGGAGGAACCTTGCGACCTAAAGATATGAATGTGTTGGCATACTTCTGCTTTGAACTCTAATCCACCTGCAAATCATAAATAACAAGGGTTTTCTGCTTTTTCCCATGGCCGCTATCCAAACAAAAACCTGCAGGGGTGTGAAGGCCCTGCCAAGGGTCAGAGCAGGAGATTGGTTAATGAATTTGTTTCAGGACTGAAGGCCAAGACAAAAAGCGTTGGTGTAAACAAAAGTGAATAGCTACATATGTTGAATACAAATAGTAACAGACCAAAGTTTGAGTACATGACTTTTTTGTCCAATAAAAATGTAAAATTAGTTTCATCATGTAACACTGGTCAGCTTTATGTCTGACACTTTATAGCTAGCTTGTATTTCAGTGACAATAACACAAGTCTGGGATCGCCTGTGTTGACTAAATTAAAAGAAGCTGATTTGGACAACATCCTCCATCCTTGGTATATGGTAATTCCTAAAGAGAACAATTAGTCCATCTGATCCATATTAACACATGATGTTAGATACAAAAAAAGGAAATATGCTCATGTTTGGTCGAGGGTGTTTTTGGCATCTAATGTGCATACGTATTTCATTAGTTCACACAGATGCTTGCAATATAATCTCTGAGAGCATTTTTACTGGCATATCTTTACAGCCTCTACACTACAGTATTCAAAGGATAGCACTGTTTTCCACAATGACCTGCGGCACTCTGATGGAGTCCGACAGCGCATTATGACAACAGCCCTGAACATGCCGGTCACAGATATGGTGAAACAGTTACTGCTTGTGATACAGGCATGTTTCAATGAGAAAGCCCTGGTTTTATTCAGGGTTCATCACAGTCTAACTTTATGACACCTTAGATGTCTTCACACTCAACAAAATCTGGGATATCTGATGCTGGTTGAAATATGTGTTGTGTAACTTTCATTAATGAAAAAAATCCAAGAGTAATTACTGGACGTCATTTTATCTAAAAAATTATTTTTCTCAGTTTTTACGAAATGGGGTCAAACAATCAAATAATAATCTAAGATGTTTCAACATCCACACAAACTATGGATGTTTTAAAAATACTGATGGTGATAGTACCTATTTTGTAAGTTATAAAAGCAAATATATCATCTTTAACCTGCTTTAACCTGCTTATTGAGGTTTATTAAGAGTTGCTACTTCAGAGCCATCATGTACAGAAACTCAACAGGAACAATTGCCCTAAACACCACGACAGCATCTCTGAACATTGATAACTGAACACTTTGGGAGTTACAGTTAACAGCATCAACATGGTGCATAATATTTAATTCGCAAAAGTATAAAAGCTACATTGCAATTACATTGAATGTACCAAATTGTTCAGAATTGACCTCGCACTATTTTTGCACAAATTTGCACCTGTGCAAATACAAATCTAGCCTTTCACAGAGTGCTCCTCTGAGTATGAGTGCTGCTGTGCTAGGTAGGTACCTACTGTAGGTAGGTACTGTGTAGGTACCGTTTAAAATGTGTCACGTGACTGACAAAGGGTCCTTTCTATGGGACTTGCAACTGTGTGTCTCTCTCCTCGCGTTAGTAAAGCAGTTCTCTTTATCTTCATCGTAACTGACACGTTTCAAATCCACGGGGTGCGGATATCTCGGATTTGTTCTGAACGCTCCCCCCACCTGGACTGAAGATGGTACATGCGCAGCTGGCAGCCAGATTAGCCACTGCTGAGCTGCATGGCTCAGGTGTGTGTGTGTGTGTGTGTGTGTGTGTGTGTGTGTGTGTGTGTGTGTGCGTGCGTGCGTGTGTGTGTGTGCGTATGCCTAATAAATTTATACTCTGGTCCATCAAGTAGCTATACCGGCTAATTTCGAAAAGCCTGGTTTATTCTGGCCTGGTTGTGTCTTAAATTGAGAATTGTTTTATTGGAGAAGTTTAAATTGTGCCAAAACGTCTTTTTGTTCGACACGATATGATTCTAGTTTTAACTCATGAGTAACTTACATTCGCGAATAAAGACATTTATTTTATTATTTGGACAAATTTATGTACATTTCTTTATTCTAAGGAGACTAATGACAACATCGTAGCTATAGTCTAGTGAATTGTGGCTCAATGTAAAACAAAAGCCATCTTTTATTTTCAACCTGTATCTAGACATAAGCACTGCTGTGATAGGCTACTGTATCTAGACATAAGCACTGCTGTGATAGGCTACTGTATCTAGACATAAGCACTGCTGTGATAGGCTACTGTATCTAGACATAAGCACTGCTGTGATAGGCTACTGTATCTAGACATAAGCACTGCTGTGATAGGCTACTGTATCTAGACATAAGCACTGCTGTGATAGGCTACTGTATCTAGACATAAGCACTGCTGTGATAGGCTACTGTATCTAGACATAAGCACTGCTGTGATAGGCTACTGTATCTAGACATAAGCACTGCTGTGATAGGCTACTGTATCTAGACATAAGCACTGCTGTGATAGGCTACTGTATCTAGACATAAGCACTGCTGTGATAGGTTACTGTATCTAGACATAAGCACTGCTGTGATAGGCTACTGTATCGTGCATAATAGCATGTCATTTGTTATTCATTAAGGTCAGCAGTGTAGAAAATAGGCCCAGTTATTGTCTCAGAAGGTATTTTCTAACTTGTATGCTGTTGTTAGGTTTTGTCTCGCGATGTTGGCGAGACCAGGAGCATGCTACACAAACCAACCAAAAGATTAGCTGTTAATTGTAGGCTTACTGTTGAACTTTGTCCTAATTTATATAATATTCCTCTCAATATTACAACTTAGCCCATAAACCGCCTTCTAATTAACCCCATTCAATTGAAGTGGGCTAACGTTAAATACATTTCACATTCTTATAATATACAATATCCTTGTAAAAAATAAAAAAAAAGCCTATAATGTCACACTTCTCTGGAGCACTTCCTGTAAAGAGGTTCCATCATCATCATGGTCGTGGTATAGAAAAATATATCAAAGTTTAAACCCTCATGTTTTGACTCTGTCTGTCTGTCTGTCTGTCTGTCTGTCTGTCTGTCTGTCTGTCTGTCTGTCTGTCTGTCTGTCTGTCTGTCTGTCATTTGACTCACTCTGTGTACTTTAACTCAGACTTCGGACTTCTCAGAGAAATCTCTCTTCCCAGCGACAGAGCTTCATCAACCAAAATCACCAAAACGCACCGAGCGGGTTTGGCTGTCTGCGAGCCTCCCCCCTGAAGCTGGAGATGCACACATGAGGTCTCTCTGCCTGGGTGGTCCTCTCTACTTTAGTGAGCTGTTGCTAAGCAGCTAATAATAGTCGTGTTTGCTGAGTAATTTTTGCCCTTCTGGAACCAATCAGAAGCAAGAAACTCCTGCAATCTGACAGCCCCAGAGGCGGGATCTCGAGACTTTTTTATTTTTTTTATTTTTTCACCCCTCCTCCTTTCTGCCTCCAAATGGAGAGAGGTCTTTTTCTCCTTCTACTATTGAATCTCAGAGTTGGCCGTGACGCGCGGCCCATGGGAAGACCACATAGATCTCAGCAGAATGCTACGACCATCGAGCTTTCTCCCCCGACGACTCGTGTATGGGAATCCCTCTGCGCAGCTCGCCTTTTGAGAGAAACACACTTTTTGACGAGACACGGTGAAAGCGAGTGAGAGCGGTGGAGACCTCCGGATCACGCAATGTTGGGATGGAAGGCGCAGACTTTGACTCGCCGTCTCCAACAGGAGTATGAAGTCCTGCTTCGCGGGTGTGAGATCTCCGAGAGTGAAACTTTGTTGCCTTGGGATATAGCTGCGCGCTTTCGGGGAAACACAACAAAGTGGGAAACGGTTACCACCTCGCAGTCCCCGCAACATGGCCTCGGCTGCTAATGCGCCCTCCGAGCAGGAAAACAGAGACCCCGATCGGCCGAGGATAACGCGGAGGAACAGGGGGGACTATACCCGCAACGCGCCGCTGGATTTGGAGTATTTGCAGCGGCCGAGTTACTGCGATGCGGGCTTCGCTTTGGAGCAAATCACAGAGGTGCTTATTTCCCATCTTAGCCTGGAAACAACTCTTTAGTCTTGGTTTCATTGTAGCCGCCGAAATAGTGGCCAAACTTAAGTCCCGTCGCTGCTAGGTAACGGGACGGGCTGGGCAGGGGGGGACACAGGGGTAAGGCAAGGTTGAAGTAAGCCAAAAGGTTCCTCGTTATATATCGCGCATCTGTGCGTTTCTCCTAACGCAACCGGCTTCTGTTTACAGAGTAATGCAAGCTGTTTATGCAAACACTACCGCTTGTTTCTTCCCAACACATTGCATCCCAACCTCTAACGGTCTCAGACGAGGCAAAAACATGCAGCTTTCAAATCCCAAGTCTGCTCTGCAAGCTGAGCGTTTCCTGACGCCGAACTTTACGCACCTCTGCCCCTCGAAGCTGAAGTTAAAACGCTGTGGTGGTTAAAGTTAAAGGTTTGTGTGACAGTATGTGAACTTGGGCAACTCGCGTAAAGGCAGAAGAGGAGAAAAAAAAAAAAAATCCATGTGGCTGCCCTCTTCCGTTCACAAATATTGTGAGTCCCCCCGTGATGGCTACTCCACTCCCCACGCAGGGCCGGAACACACGGGGTGCTGCACGGGGAGAGGGACTGTGTGTGGTGAAATCTGTGGCTTTCAGCCTTTTTTTTTTTTTTTTTTTGTTTCCAACGTGTTTAATATTACAAGTCGATGACAGATTACACCACCTCTAAAATACAGAACATGTTAGCAGAATGTGGACTTTAAAGTCCTTTCACAGGTGTTAGTCTGTGCTTTTTTTTCTCTTTTTCTTTTTTTTCACACTATATTATTATGCACCAAATGCAGGATGTCAAGAGGTCATATCGTGGGCTCTGTGTTGAATAGAACAGAAGTCTTATCAAAAAAGCTGCCTACTGCACAAGTGTGTTCCCCTTATTTACCTCTGTATGCAGCAGAGGTGCAGCTGCAGAGCATTTTTCGAGTGCCATCACAAAAACAAAGTGACACATGATGTCAGTGATTCTGTCGTACTCTCCTCTAAACTCATCGCTGCAGCGGAGAAATGACAGAAATGGACGTGTCTGTGTGTGCCTATAGTGGTTGGAGATATCTTGACTTTTGCACGTTTCCTGCCATAGTGGATCACAGTTCCTCTCAGACGAGGTTCCTTATGTTAAATCAGGGCCATTAAACCTCATGCACATTTGTGACACCCTGTTGTTGGCATGTCTTGTTTCCCTGCATATGATTTAACCCTGTCTTTGTGAAAACCCTACAGTTTCACCTGTCCAGGTAAGTTGAGCGACTTGTGTTTGAACTCACAGTAACACCGGGATTCTTGTCTTCATCTTAGGGGAAGGCGACGGGGAGGAAGGCACCTCTGTGGCTGAGAGCGAAGTTCCAGAGACTTTTATTTAGGCTGGGCTGTTACATACAAAAGAACTGCGGAAAGTTTTTGGTTGTGGGGCTGATGATTTTTGGAGCTTTTGCCGTGGGCTTACGGGCAGCTAATCTGGAGACGGACGTGGAGAAACTCTGGGTGGAAGGTAAGATTTATTATTGGTTGTTTTGTTTCTGTGGGTGTGTGTTTGTGTGAATGTAAGATGCGGTGACTGTTGCTTTTGAGGGGTTTGTTTTTTGATGAGATGGTTTATTAGCGAAAATAAGGGGGGGGGGGGGGGTTTGTAGATGCTACCAAACAAGCCTGTGGGATTGTTTATTGTTTGCTTCCTGGCAAAAGGCCAGGGGAAACTTGTAAATAATTTAACAGATCCAAACATTCTTTCACATTATCTAAGCTGTGTTTTAAGCACTGAGAAGAAGTGCAAGAGGTGGCTGGAACTGCACTCAGAAGTAAGGTTGTAATTAAGTTTATAAGCTGCTTTTGGGGTAGAGGAAATTTTTGTCAAAGCCGCCATTTTGTGAGAGTGTGTGAGTGTGTGTGAGTGTGTGTCTGCCTGCCCCCAGCAGTTGAATGCTCAGAGACTGTGTGTGGTCCCGTTTTGGACAGCTCTCAACTTTCCAGAAAGATTTGTCTCTGGCTGCAGGGAAAAAGCGGAGTGAGGACAAGAACTCGTGTTTGTGGAGTGGATACGCCACTCACTTGTTTCTATCTGTGTGTGTGTGTGTGTGTGTGTGTGTGTGTCAGAAATAACTTATGAAGACTGAACATTTTAAAGAAGGAAAAAAAAATGGAACTGTGTGTATGGGTGGTGCTTTGGGGGGCAAAGGGAAGGGGCTTTTTTTCTTTCCTTTGATCCACATTCCTGCACTTATGGGCTTGAGTTGGCTGTAGGAGTCATGAATGGAGGAGTCGATTTCACCGCTGAGGAACGGAACATTTTTTCTTGTCCGAAAAGAAGATAAAATATGGTTTTCGTGCAAAGTTGTCTAAAAGGTTTTTTTTTTTGTTTTCTTGCCATTATACCCAAATAAACATCTCCTCAGACCCCACATTACAGCACACTGATCCATGCGCACTTCAAACACACACACACACACACACCTCCTCCTGTGGTTGGCTGCTGCGGCCTTGCGTGCCTGCGGCTGCAGGGGTCTGATAGACATCGTGGTCTCATCTGATCTGTGACGCAGGTGCAGTCGTGGTTTCTGCAGAGGGGAGCCTCTTAAGTCCAGGACTCCTGATTGTAGTCAGAGGAACACACTGTTTTCACACCCTTTTTTTTCTCATGTCACACCACGGTCATGTGTACAGGGATGAGGGCCACCCGATGAGCCTGAAGTCTTTCACAGACTTCACTGTAGAGTTGTCACTATACCAGAAATTTTCAGTCCAGTCCACTGGTAGAAAATCAAACAAAATCGATGCCTGCTGTGATATCAGGGCAACAAGAATAGAAGTTCTAAGGCAACCATCGTGAGCTCATTTCATGCTTTTAATTGCCAAAAGTTGCCAACAAGCTTCTGAATTGCACAGATACATGGGCAATATTTGGGTGGCAAAATGTTGAATCACTGCTTCTCTTACTTTCTTTCAGTAAGTGCAGCCTTGGCTGAAAATATGGGCAGCCTCTGTACTTCCGATACTACGGTTAAAATGACGTTAGCATCGTTGAAATAAGGTATCAAACGTTTTGACACGTTTATTCCACAGCGCATCCTCTAAGTTAGTATGAGGGTTGTAACAGAGGGAAGTAGAGTTATGATGGCTCAATGTGTCCTTGACTGATAGGGGCCCCTAACATTATAGGAACAAACTATAAACTTTTTTTTACAGGATTCAGGAAGTGCTGAATATCATTTATGAATAAATAGTTAAAAATGAGATAAGTTGCTCTCTGTTCTGATTAGCTATTGTCTCTAATAAAGGAAAACAAAAAAAAAATTGTAGGGGAGTGAAGTCAAAGCACATGACTTTAGCCTTCACTAGCTTGTAAATCACATCAGTCTCAAGGATGCTCCTTTGGAACAGGTGTATTTGCTCATATGTTAAATAATACAGTAGCTCTTGTTGGAGTGTGTCTGGACGTATTCATACCCGTTGACCCTTTCTGAAAACCACAGGGTTTGAAACCGTACACTCTCTGTTCTTTAAATAAGTGACCGGGTTGAAAAGTTACATTTTCATCCACCTGTTTTAACCCAAGGCTGTCATTAGTGAAAAAAGAGGCCCTGACTTACTTGCACAATACCTAATGAAACGTTATGACATATTTGTGCAAGTTAGAATAAGTGTGCATAAATTTAACCTTGAATCCTTTGAAATGAGAAACAGTAAATCACCCTGTTTGGAAACCTTAAATTGAAAATTGTGGTCTTTGAAGAACACACTTTTATTTTTTTTTGGAAGGTGTGGCCTTTTTGCATCTTTTCAAGCATCAGCATACTGTAAGGTTTTCTTTTTTGGTTTGTCAGTGGAGGCGTACTGAAGCATGGTAACGTGATCAGTGCTGACCATTATTCTGAATGACTCTGTGACTTATATCATGAACCAGTGTTGTACTGTTAGCCATGACACCGCTGGATTTACAAAACTTCACTTGCACATAACTACTTTTTTTTAATAATTATTCTGAGCCTTGAGTTACCTTGACCTTCTTTTACTCCTCTCTCTCTCTCTCTCTCTCTCGCACTGAAGTTAGACCCCAGAGTTTTGTTACTGTGAGAACAGGCTGAAGAACCTGGCTCATACAGACTCACAGAGACCTGTTCATGCACACAGACTCTGACAAAGAGCCCAGGCTGTGGTGGTTTCCTAGGTCCCGGTACATGAGGGGTTCCAGATGTTGATAGGGAGAGATCTGTTTGTTTAGATTAGCCTGCACAGCTGAGGGATAGATTAGTTCTGCCTGGACCACGGAACTGTGTGCTGGGCTGTGCTGGGGGACCGGCCCAATCATACGAGAGGAAAAAGAGGAGAGAGAGAGAGAGAGAAAGAGGAGGAGAGGACAGAGCGGCTGTTTATGTTTCATTTGGAACTGCCCTCCGCAGGCGACCCGTGGACGACCCCGCCTGGAAGCTTGTGTGGCCTGTGGACGCACAAACGCACACACACATCCACACACAATAGTCATACTCGATCTCTCGGCTCCTTTGCATTTCTTTTTTTCTTTTGCATGATCTCCTGTTGTGTTTGTCGCCACCTGTTCTTTTTCCCCCAATACTTTAGAGGTGGAGGATGCTCAGCTGTGTATCATAGCTGGCTCGCGTGTTTCTTCCACACGCCATCACGTGTTGAAGCTTTCACTGGGATTGTCTCCTCGCACAGAGTGCTCACTCAGCACTGTTTATGGACACTCTGACGCAGGAAGTTGTGTTTATTAGACAAAGTGAAAGAAACCAATTGGGAATGAGCACGTGCCTGCCCGAAGACGTTGCATGTAAGATGACTTGTGTTTTACTCCTTGTTGTTTCTCCACATAAAAATGACAGTGGCTCGTATTTAGGCCACATCCACTCTGCTTGTTTATGTCTACTGGGCACACACAGGAAATTATTAGCTCAAACGGGAAGTTGTAGTATTGTGTGCTCCTATCTTCCGCTTACAAACGTGGGCCCGCTGCTCTGTGTGTGCTTTTCTCAAAGTCAGGATTTCAGATCCAACTTTAAGTTTAATTGGCAGACAAATCCAGATGATCGTGCTGTATTTAACTCCAAACCACATTCAGCAGAGATACAGAAGAGCAGAAAAAGGGAAAAAAAACAACTTTAGAGATCCTGCTGGCCGCAAATGGAAAATGAAGCCATCCCGTGGCATTCTGGGTAAAGGCAAACATAGGCCAAATTGTAAAGAAAATAGCAGCGCTGCCTGCGTCTAATTAAAACGGTATCGCCTAAACATTGGCCTTCCTGTACACCAACCCCTCCACTCTCTCTCTCTGTCTGTCTTTCTGTGCTGAGAGAAGGACTGGAGGTTCGCTGTGTTGAAGGTTTTCGAGAAGCTACAGGCAGCAGAAGAACATTTGGAGATGTAGCTTTTAAAGCTCAAGCTCTGACGCTTGAACCTGTTAGCGAGACGAGCTGGAGCTGGTTTGTGGTTAGGATGCCGCTTTAGCAGAGACTAAAGAGAGGATGGGGACTTTAGCAGTCAGAACATGTCTTTTGTTTACATTCTGGACTTGAGTTGACCCAAACAGAGAGATGTGTGAGTTTATAGTCTTTTAGATTTATGGCCTGGACGAAGGGCGAAGGGTTATGGATTGTATAGTCTCAAGGCTGCAGACTGAGAGGAGGCCTCTGGTCCCTGAGCTTTTTCTTGGGGGGACATAAGTGAAGAGGCCAGGGGCCACGGGGGTAGACCCCTGGGACCTTGAGGTCATCTCGTGGAGGCCCCACTATTTAAAACCTCACCTGATACTCAGCCTGTGGCCTGGGTGCAGAGTGAAGGCTCACAGCAGAAGAGGGGGGGGGGGGGAGCTGGAGGACTTACAGCAGGAGTGTCAGCTGTCACCAGGTGTTGTTTGTGTCCTGATCATTTATGTGCATCTGCACACATGTGCGTACGGCTGTCTGAGTGCATCACAGCAGCCAGATGTTCATAGAGTGAAGTTGGGGAAGGAGTGTTAGCGGTACACTTCATGAGTTTGTGTTTAACCTTTTGACTTCTCTCCTCCAGCAGAGGGCAGTGAATTTGACTTTAATCCCTGAACTTGTTGAACATTAATTCTGACACTAAAATATTTGATTTTTGCATCAATGCCAGACATCATTCCTGCTTTAATTATAGAGCGTACTTGTAGGACCGACCCAATAAATCAATTAATAGTCCTGACATATTCATGATTTATTGCCCTCATTTCTGCCTCAGCCATTTCTCATTTCTAATATCAAGATGTCATGAACAGTTAGTACGTTTATGAGCATCCTGATGGAAGGTTTCAGAATCCATCTCTGATAGGTAGGAGAGAAAACATTTGGTCCTTTCTCCCTTGCGTGTCTGTTTAGTGTCTGCTGTGATGAAGAGCCCAGTTTATGGAGTCGGTGGTTGTTTTGTTGTTTTGCTGGTCATGGCAGCGGAGCATGGAGCGGTGTAATGTTAAGTGCATGCGGAAGAAGCCTTGACGTCCTTTCTTGTGGATGAAGATGAGGAGGAGGGGAAGAAAGAAGAGTGCCCCTGGATGTGGCTTCTTCACTGAGACGACTGTGGTTTGCATGATTGAATTATCCAGCTTTTGATGTGTATGGGAGTATTGATACATGCATGGATGCATGTACACACACACACACACTCACAAACACACTCGTGCATCCACATGTGCACAGAGGCCTTCGAGTTTTGGTTCTGTGAATGAGTGCTGCTGACGTGACGTGCTACTTTGATGGGCCTCTTTTTTTTCCATGTTCTTTTTCTTCATTCTTCTGCTTTCATCCGTTTTTCTCTTTTCTTTTCTTTCGCTCCATCCCTCTATCTCGCACCGCTTTTATACAGCAGCCGCAAGCGATATCAAACACAACCCGCCCACGCCCAATATTTCTCCCCCACGCTTGAACACAGTGCACCACTTTGAGTCATTTATCGTTGATTTTTGTCCTCTCGTCTTTAGCGCGAGCGAGTGCGCACGCGCACGCACCCTTTTTTTTAATTTATTCTTTTTACATTTTATTCTTTTTTTGAAAACTGGACTAAATTACATTTGTGTTTGTCAGTTCACTACAAACAGGATTAAACCTCCATGGAAGGAATAACATTCCAGCGTGTTGTGTTAAACTTTATGAGTTGATGAAAAGTGCAGGCGAGCTGGTGAGGGATTTAGTGTGGGGAAACATTGCGCCTCTGGTACTGTACAGACTTCCAGCGCTATTTTCTCAAGCTAGCTCTCCCTCGTTCAAAGCAGTTTTGTCTGTATTAGCCCGACTTTGTGAAATAAAAAATTAGAAATAACTTTTTTTAAAACTCTGCTTCCTGACTTTCATGTGTTGGTGCGTGGTTGTTGTGTGTGTGTGTGTGTGTGTGTGTTTGCTCTCAATCCCATTCACAAGCAACATCCTGAGATGCCTCCAAGCTCTCTGTTTACATTTTGCATTCTTCCAGGCGCTCTTATTCAAAAACCAGAGCCCTGCGAATGACCGACCACAGGAGACTGTGGAGAGAATTACCCTCCCCCCCCTACCTCCTTCTTTCTAGCTCTCTCCCTTTTTTCTTCTATCCCTCTCTTTCCTCCCTGCCAGAAAGGTCTCTCTCTTTACCCGAGCCGCCCCCCCCCTCCCCCCTCCTTCACCACCACTCCCCCGTCCCTGGCTGGAGAGAGAGTGGCCTCAGAATGCCAGATGTATTACAGAGTGAGCCACGGCAATGTAAACACTCAGGCCTGCCATGAGAGCAGGGTGGTCTGGCCTCCCTCCTTCCCCCCCCCCCCCCTCCCTCTTCCCCTTTCCTCTCTTCCCTCCCTCCCTCACAGCGCTCACTGCCAGAGGGGTGGAGAAAGCACAAAACAGCAGAGGGAGAAAGTGTGTGTGTGTGTGTGTGTGTGTGTGTGTGTGTGTGTGTGTTTGGGGGGGTAGGACGAAACGAGGGAAGAAGCTGGAGTATAGTAGCGGTAGTGTGTTTGTGTTTTGGCTGCAGTGCCTACCGTGCACCAGGAGAGAGACGGGGTGTGGATTGATGCTTCTCAGACTGCAGAGCGGAGAATTTTTCATGCAAACATAGCATAAACCTTCTGCAAATTGTGCGTGTCGACGGAATATTTTCGACCTCTTTTTATGCACATATGGGTTTACGTATGTGGCAGTATAGTTCATTGCAATTCCTGCCGCGCAACGTCATAGGAATCTGGCAAGCAGCAGCAATTACACAAGTACCACGCATGCAACGCAAGGCAAAAAAGATACCGAGATATAAAACGTTTCCTCTCTCCCATGATTGAGAGGCCTGGAGCTCCAGATCGACTCAATATGCTGCGGAGCAAAAAAAAAAAAAAAACACACACAACCTCTCGAGCACTGATACCGCCCTGCAAGTCTGAGTGAAACATCAGAACGAAACACAACAGCGGCTGTTATGTAAAGTGTATCAAGTATCACTGCTTTCTGTCATTGTCTGTTTGGTTATCTGTTTGGACATTTACAGTGGACTGTTTTGTTCAGGGCTGCTCACAGTGATTGCAGCACAGGACAATAAATCGAATGTTTCTGTGTATTATGCATGAAGGAGCTCCAGGTGACGAATCTCCCAACTCTGAAGTTCATCTTCATCGCTTCTCCAGGGTCCTTCGCCTCATTGTTTTGGTCGTATGCCAGAAACTTTGATGCACAATCTTCCTTGCTTTGGGCTTTGCCCCTGACGACTGTTATGCGCAAACGAGCTCGAATGAAAACTCAGCGAACGCTCCATGAACTGTACATCACCAAACAGCAGATAGACAAAAGGTAAGGTAGTCATAGCTGGTGATTGTAGTGCAAAAGTGAGCAGTTAAAAAAACAAGCACTCAAAGTGGCATTATATTGGCATCACAGTTTGGCTCGTTTGAAGTGATACACAGCCCTTGTTACCATGAAAGTACAAGTGCTAAGTTAAGCTATAATTTAATTAAAGGGTGGATGTAGGTGACCAGGACTCCCTCTCTCTTTGTCTTCCATTCACACTCGCGCTGCTCCTCTCTGTCTTATATTCCATACTTAGGAATGTGCGATTTTTCAGATACCTGGAATCATGGGCCATCTTTCCAGGAAATGACAGGGAGATGGCTGGTTGAGATTGGCTGCTTGGGCTCATGTCACGGTCTGTTATGGCTGGGCCGCGGGCCAATCACAGGGCAGCAAATGCAACAGGGGGGGAGATCGCTCACCTGGCTTGCATTGGACAGGCACTGACAGGGGATAAAGGATGAGATTTTTTTTTTTGTCTTTGGCAGATCTGAAGTTTTAGAGTTGCCTCAAATTCTGTTATTTTCACATTTAAATGTCTTTTATATTTTCTGATAAAATGAATGAATTACTGCTCGGCTTTTTATCACTTCAGCATCATTTAAACGGCTGTTGCCTCAAATCTTGGCCATCCTTGTTGCTGCATAGACTAATGAAGACATCATTTGCCCAACCACTGCACACATGCATGGACATGCGACACACAGACTCTCTGTCAGCGATTTCTTACCCTACTACTCCTTCCACTGCTCTGTGAATCCATTGGCATTGAATAGTTTTTTTTTTTGGTGGGGTTGGAAGGGGGATGTTAGGAGGGAGAGAGTGGGACCTGAATGAAGGCAGCAACGTGGAAGAATCTGCCCATTGAGGAGTGTGTGAATGTACACCTCGGGCCCAGGGGAAGCAGCATTGGGAGCCAGCCGACTGCTAAATACACCCATTTTAGAGGCTGCAGGGGCCGGACAGGTGATTAGCATAATCAGGGGCGAGGGGAGCCATACATATGGTAATACTGGAGTTGGGGGGCATGGGTGGGGGTTTGGAGAGTGTGTGTGTGGGTGGGTGGGGGGTGTGTGTGTGGAGGGGAGGGGGGGGGGGGGGGGTGTTGGCAGCTGGGGTGTCACATTTGTGTAAGGGGTCAGGGTTTTTTTTGGGGGGGGGGTCTTGCTGCACGAGGAGACACCATCTACATCTGCATGTCAGAGCACTACTACTCAGCTTCATATCTTTTTTTTTTTCACCCCCAAGGTTTTGGTCGTCTTCTCCCTATTTTTTTTTTCTTTAACTCCCCCCCCCCCCCCCCCCATCTGTCTTTCTCGTTTTAACCTTCCTCTGTGTGGCAGCCCCCCCCCTCTTTAAAAGCTGAAAGGAAAGAGAGAGAGAGAGAGAGAGAGCAGCAGAGGGAGAGGGGCTCGCCGTGGGTCAGTTGGTGTCTCAGCTCTCAGTTAGGCCTTTCATCACATATTTGTGGCTGTGTGCACACCTGCATTGCAGTTGCCACATTCACAACTAGCATTACTGCTTTGCATACTGCAGTGTTAGCTTCTACTCCCACTAACACACAATACTCCAGTACTCCACTGTGTAGGTAAACAAGCAGCAAAACTACTCCAACACACAGAATGTATCATGAGTCATACTTTCAGTACTTTTATTTGTCATGTCTCAGAATTACACCTTCATGTAATGAGAAGACAAACAATTCAAGGTTCCCTTTCAAAAGCTGGAAATGACAAAAGACCCCTGACTGGAGTCAGTGATGACATCACACGAGTGAGAATGAGGATATATTGCTGTATCGATATCATGTCCCACCCCTATGCATTTATCAATTTTGCTTTCTGTACCTTTGTACTCTCTTTAATCCCCTGTTTTAAAACATAGACACACACACACACACACAGTTACAGCACATGGTAGGAGGGAGCAGCAGATGAGTAAAGGAAGAGGGCAACACATGTGTTGTTCTTGTGATTCAAAGCACTCTGAAGTTATTGACACGAGCAGCTGTAGACGGAAACAAACGGGACGTAAAAGAAACAAGCAGGTGGGGACTTGACAAATTGGCCAGGTGAGGTCAAATTAAAGGATTTTAACAGAAGGAGGCGAAGATGATTTGTTCTAACACAAATGCACAAATAGCGTAAATCACACGTTTAAATCAAAACGTGCAATTAAAATAAATCGATATCACCTTTAAATCAAATACGTTCCATTGAATGTACGTTTCAACAAAGATTATGGCAGTGCTAGGATTCTTTATAGATGCCACGTTGAGGCGTGTAGCTTAAAGATGCTCATAGATTCCAATAATTCTTCTTCACATATCGGCGATAATGAATTGTTCATCCCTTTTGTGTTCGCTCATTTGAAAACACTTGAAGAAAACCTGGAAGTGATTTTTAGTCGAAGCAGCCGTCTTAAAAGATTTACTGGATATTTTATTTTATAATAAAAGCTTCCTTTGAGCTTCTTCGGTTCAGTGTTTTTAGTATGATGTCCATTTTAATGTTTCGACCACTCACAAGTATGAACAACAACAAAACCGCAAAATAATCTTCAACATTTGAACACAGCCGGTGACATCTCATGCAACAGGTGTCACTTCCCATGTTTACTGTTCACTTGCTCCATGCTTGTTCTAAACAGGTGAGACGTTTCTTGTCTATAACATATGATTGCTGTGTCTTGCACACAAAACAAACATTTGCATCATAGTCATATTTGTCTTCACGTACTGACTTTCTATCATCGACATTCTTTTTGGCTGTTTCTAGCATTTCATTTTTCCCCGATCGCATCCTAACGTCGTTGTTCTGCAGAGATTTGTGAAGTTCTCGTTCGTATCCCTCCTCTGTCAGTGTGCAGAGCTGCTCAGGGTATGGGAGGTCGCTGTGGACTTGGTGGCGGAGAGATGACCTGGTTTTGGGGGGCTTCCTCCTCACCACAGGGGGTCCCTGCTGAGAGGGGGGCTAATCCAGCTAATCCTTTCTCTGCACACACACACACGCACACACACACACACACACACACACACACACACACAAGCACATACACATGTGTTTCGCCATATGCATGTACATACAGAATATACTCACCTATGCATGCATGCAAACTAATACTTGAAGTGATTTTCATCTTATAACATGTTTTTAGTGTTATCCATATGTGCACATTTTTTAAGGTAAAGCAACACTTCCTGTATGTCTTTCTGTTGGCGAGAGGTGAGCATTTTGTAGCCACAGTACTTAAGGACTGTATATGTTTTATTGCCAGCGTCAGAGTTTGTACGAGTTGTGTGCCGCTTGTTTTCCTTAAAAGTGCGGGATGCTTCCGTTGTCAGGCGGCAGAGATGTGCAGGGGGTGGGGCTACGCTGTTTGTGTGTTGCATGGAAAAGAGAGAAAGTTGGCAAAGGGGGGAAAAGGGGGGGGGGGGGTGGGCTGGCTTTGACAGAGGGGCCGGGCTGATTGCCATCATGATCTGGCCAATCACGGAGTAGCGTTGAATAGAGCAAAAGGGAGAAAAAATTAGAGTATAAAGAGAAGGGGGAGTTTAAGGCTGAAAAGAGGGAGGGGAGGGGGGGTGATGTCAGTTCCTTAGAAACCTACTTTCTCTCCCTTTCGTCCCCACAGCCCCCCGTTCCCCTACTTTGAGAATAGCGGGGACCAGGGGTTAATGTTATGCAACACGTTGAATACCCACACTGAGCGCTCCAATACAGTGACACACATAGCACTGCCTCTGCTCTGCTCCCTTTTCTCTGCTCCTTTTCTGTGTGGCTCTAATTCTTTGAATTATTCCCTTAACATAAGCATTAAAGCACTGATCACGATACAAGATTTTTAAACTTAAATTTGACGCTTGTAAAAAAAAAAAAAAAAAGTAATAATGTTGATTCCTGTTTTGAAACCACAGCACCGAATGTATTTGTGCATATTAGACAGTGTCCCCTCTTCTGCTCTCTGTCTGTCCGTCAAAGACCACCATTAGGACCACCAATATCTTTCTCTTTCTCTAGTAAGAACGCTTCTCTAGCTTTGTGGGCAAAAATACGACAAAATCTGTCCTTTTCTTTTAGCTTTAGTGCTTTTTGACGACGCCGATGAATTAATAATGGAGATTGTCTCATTAAAAATCATGTGGTATCAAAACTGGGAACAACCTCGTCTTCTACCTGGATACATGACGCATAGTTCACAATGACTTGTGATGTCTTATTTGTAAAGGCTGTGTGAAGTACAGTATGAGAAGGCTGCTAGAGGGCAGTGTTAACATGATCTTCTTATTGTGTCTCAGGGAAAGAGTTTTATTTCTTCTTATTTAACGTGCAGACTGATGATATTTTGATCCATCAAAGAGTCAGAAATGGTGGGGATTGGCTACCTGATTAGGTTCTTGTCAAGTACCAAGGTACTACTGGGTTTTTGGGATTCATGGTTAAAGAAGGACTCGGAAATAAAAAAAGGAAAATAAATGTCTTTAATTGTAGCATGTCCATTGATGAGACACTCCAGGTGTAATTGGCTAATCAGTGACAAATGGTAAATAACAAGTCTTTATATGGATATATGGGAGCGTCTGTGTGTTTGTTTATTTTTTTTCCTGAAGATGGGCATCAAAGTAAATCTATAAATAACACTCACTAAACTATGACACGGTTTTCCACACATTTTTCCATGACTGTGGCTGGACTTTATTTTACCTCCCAGCCTCCTTGTAAAACTGTTGCTTTCAAAGAAAAAGTGATTACAAGAGAGTGAACAGGGATGGTGATATTTAAATCACAGAATCAGTGAGCGACTTGTGTGACGTTCGAGCACATAGAGAAGCAGCTGCCTGCTCTTTTCTGCTTGCCAGTATCTTCTTTTCCACTCTTTTATTGATTCTGTGAATATGTGAAATTACAGGTATGACTGATTCAGAGGCACAAAATATTATTATTTTTTGCAGCATCTTTTTTTTTTTTTTTTGTCGTGCCTTCTGAGACACCCTCCCCCCCCATCCCATCCTACAGGAAACAATAAGCTTTGAGATACTTGGGTAATTAAACATCTCAGGAAGATTTCAGTGTTGGGCTGTCCTGAAATTTTCTAGAAATGTTCAGGAGTCAATTGAATACCGCTTTAGAAAAAAATACTGTGAGTAAGTGATATGGTAACCATCAGATATGGAAGAAAAAGGAAATGAGTAAGCAACGAGGTGTTACAAGACGCCTTTGAAAGTCTGTGACACTTTGTTTTAGGTCGCAGCAGCTTGAGCCCGGAGCAGGACACCTTCAAGATATCAACACATGCCGGGGTCAACCAGTTTTCTTAGCAGAAGGAATATGGGAATATGTGTCATTGAAGAAACACAGCTGTGTGTACACACACACACACACACACACACACACACACACACACACACACACACAGACTCACTCACTCACACACATCTTCCTGGTCCAGCTGGGGTGTTAATTTCACCCCGAGGCTGTGTGAGTGTTGACCCCAAAACGCTGTAACCTCGTGAAGTGTGGAATTCTCTAAGCCTGAGGCCGTGATGTGCTGTTTCCTGTAGAGAGAGCGAGTACATTCTTTTGACTTGTCCCATTCCTTGCTGCTTGCTGTAAACTGCGGGGTCTTTGGGTGGCAGTCCCACGACTTCGAATGTGTTCACAACAGACCGTGACTTCTTTGAAATCTCCTCCTTTGTTTTGTTTCTCAAACAGACCTTGAGCTCTTTTCTTTGATGTAAAAGAAAGCAAAAACAAAAAAAAAGAGAAGATGTATGCACTTCTTTCTCCAAACTTGTGTTCCCAGTTTCCCCGCTGGTGGTGCGTTTCAGCCAAGCTTCAGGCTAGCTTTCCAGCCGAGCGTTGAGTGTACCAGACGAGTCAACTTGTTAGTGCTCTGTCAGTGTGCGTAGGGTCTAAATCAGTTCCATGCTTGCTGTTTTGAAGGCAGCGCTGGTGTAGCGTAGCCGTGTAACAGTGCAAAGCATGTCGCTCCGGTTAGCCTCGGCCTGCTATTAATGATGAGTATTATAAACATGCATTCAGACAGGATCAGATGGGAATGCTGTTTGGGTCCAGAAAAAAAGAAATCAAGTGTGTTTTCTCTAATGCCCCAAGACATGGCCCCCTCCCTCAGGGTTCTATTGGTCTGACTGGGTGGTCCGGCTCAGCAGAACAGGCATGCTTATGTTCAACTTTAATGCTATTACAATGGGCTGAAAATATTCAATCTATGCCTGCTGTTGCACGAATTGAGCGGAATTGTTAAATTGGATTAGGGCGTGATAAAATGTTACAGATTTTTCACACAGTCGGCTCTCTGGCTGAGTGTTTTTTTTTTTTTTTTTTTTTTCTCCCCATTTTGTTTGCATGTGTGTCTGTGTGTGTTTGTGACTGTGTGTGCATGAGTCTGTGAGTGTTTGTGTGGAAAATTGCCTCAGCTTTCACCAAGCATTCAGTCACTGATGATGAAAGACCTCAAATCCTCTGCTTGTAAATCAGACACAGATTTGCTAAACAGCAAGATACACACACACACACACACACACACACACACACACACACACACACACACACACACACATTTGCATATTTATAATATTTCTCTTGTTCAAAGAATGCATTTGTTCAAGTTGGATTTTATTTAGACTTTACTGATGCTTGCATGCCTGTAATTGCCTACATTTGTGTGTGTGTGTGTGTGTGTGTGTGTGTGTGTGTGTGTGTGTGTGTGTGTGTGCGCGCGTGCGTGTGTATATGTGTGTGTGCCTGCGTGCGTGAGTGTGTGTTTGTGATAGAAACTTTGCCAGATTTGCCTTGGCTGTACTGGGGTGGAGTAGGGCAGCTAAACGATCTGAAAGGCTGCTTTTGTAGCCGGGGCTAGCTCAGAGCTCAGAGCGCACGCACAGGGCTTAGTCCCACCACGATACTGGGAGCAAAGCCTGGAAGAGAGCCTCTCTCTCTCTCTCTCTCTCTCTCTCTCTCTCTCTCTCTCTCTCTCTTCACCAAACAAACGCATACACACATGCACATGCAGATAATATGGTCTGGCACTACTCTTGTTAGCAAATGAAAGAAGAAAAATCGAGCGTTTTCATGTTTTGATTAGCTATTGATTAGCTGGAGGAGTTGTGTTTTTGCTGGATTCTATGGGAGTTGGCGAGTTTTTCATTTGAGAGTTACAAGCTGGCTGAGTAGCGAAGTGCTGCTGTTAAAGATACATGTGTGATCAAATGAAAGCCCTGGTGAGCTGTCTGTGAGTGTGCATTGCAGTCAGGATCAACAGGTGTTTTAACGTGATGTGGTTTTGTGTGTGTGTGTGTGTTCAAGTTAATCCAGGGCTCATTGTTTTCAGTTTGTAATTTTGAAATGGTCTTTTTGAAAAGATTTAGGTTATGGTTAGGTTCTATAGGTTTAACTAAGATGTCACACTGCACCATTATGAAGCTCCACCATTATCACGCCTTTGTACATTAATGTTGATGCCACAGTGGTGTAATATTGGCGGGTCAATCATTGATTTGACCCTGCGTTACGGCGTTGTGGAGGTCGATCATGTAACCTAAACGCGCTCAGACACAGGGCTGCTCTGCTGCTTTAAAGAGATCCAGTCTCGTCCCCGTAACACCTCTGTTACTACCATACCACACACAGGGGGCAGGTCAACTTGACCCCACCATCAAGCCTCTGTGACATTCACACTGAAGGCTACACGTTACAGAGATGTAAATATCTCACACTGAAGTGGCTATATGAAAAAAGGCTTTAGTCTTGGAATCAGAAACAACTTACATATGTGTGTAGGAGGGGCATCAGACCAAAGCTGATTCAGTAAAAACCTCATTTTGGGAATAGCTTATTGGAAAATCTGTTCATACTGGAAATAGTAAACCTTCACTTTGTTCCATTTTAATCATAGTCATTCAATGTAAATGCGTCGAGTAGAAGTGTTTCAGCTTCACGTTACTTTATTTGTACCTGTAGGTAGATTTGTTTGGATTTTTTTGCAGAGAAGCGTTGGATTCACAAACTTAACAGAATTCTCTTCTTTGTTCAGTTGGTGGGCGTGTGAACCAGGAGCTGAGGTACACACGGCAGAAGATGGGCGAGGAGGCCATGTTTAACCCTCAGCTGATGATCCAGACGCCACGGGAGGAAGGAGCAAATGTTTTAACGGTGGAGGCGCTCCTGCAGCACCTGGATTCAGCTCTCAGAGCCAGCAGAGTTCATGTTTACCTTTATAATAGGTAACTTGCTTTTTCGTGTCTTTGCTGTATTCAAGGCATCCCCTTTTTAATAATGTGATGTCAGCAGCACAACCATACCAGGCATTAGCTTTATTCTTTTACGACTCAAAAAGAATATGTAGAAACAAAACTCAAGTGCATAAAAAACTGCACGCAAACTCTTACACACTGTCTACGTTGCAAAAGTACTTTCATTGGCAGTTTTTACCCAAACATTGATAGTAAGTGCTTTGCAAGTCAACAGTGTGTGAGAGTAAACAGACAATCATAGTTTAGGATTTTTGGGTGGCATTTGGGGTGGCCAATCAGATTTCAACGGGGGGGGGGGGGGGGCCATGCCACCCCACTAGACCCGCCCCTGACCGTGACACTGCTTCATGACTCCTCTCAAGAAGTGGACAGCAGCATATGAAAAGAAGAATAAGCAGGACAATGTCAGACAGTGAGGACACGAAGTTAAGGCATTATATGGTTGTCTTGCAATACGCTAGTGATCTTTTGATATTATTGTTATCGCGTATCTTATCATGAGTAGCCCTGCGATCCCCACCCCTAGTATGAGATGTCTTTATTGCCCCCAAGGGGACATTTGTCTGGGGGTAATTGTGCTGAGGAAACATATAGCTCAGAGCAACTTGACACATAAGACCGGCAACCACAAATATAAATCAAGTCAAGCATTAAAACAATACATCACGATCAAAGATTTGATATGATAAAGAGCATTCCTGCTGGTTTGCCTTCAGTTATGTTTTAGCTTGCAGTTCTTCATGTTGCTGAAAGATGTATCATTAGCAATCATCATTCTTTGATCACTCCAGCCTAAGGGGCTCCTGATGTTGCAAAGCAATGAATGACGAAAACTGAACTTACATTCTTTCCTCCTCCTTTTCAGACAATGGAAATTAGAACACTTATGCTACAAATCAGGAGAACTAGTCACAGAAACTCATTTTATGAATCAGGTAAGACATTGTTCACGTGTATTAAAGAGGCTTTATCATTATCTTTCCATCTGTGGTGATTTTCTCTCTCTGTCTGCTTCCTGTCGTCAATGTGTGTCAACCCCGTTTTGATCTGGGCCCTGTTTTTGTCCAATTAGATCATAGAAAAGCTACATCCCTGCCTCATCATCACCCCTTTGGACTGTTTCTGGGAGGGCGCCAAGCTCCATTCAGGAATGCTCTATCTCCCGTAAGTACAATAAACTGAATCTGTATTTTATGATGTGTTTGTTCAATAACAACGCGCCAAAACAAACATGCATATTATCAGACTGACCAAATCTAACTGGGCACAGAAAGGGCTTTCCTCCTCGTGAGGCCAGTTTGCAATCAGATTAAAATGCATGTCAGTGGACGATGAGACACTGAGCTTAGTACTTGAAATGAGAGTAACAGTATTTTTTGAGATTGTTTTCAAGATAGAGAAAGAGAGACTGTGGGGATTTGTTTTTACCCCCTTTGGTAGAGGCTGCAAAACACGCTCAGCCCATCTAAAGAGACACTGCAGAGAATCAAGAGTGTGTGTGCGTGTGTGTGTGTGTGTGTGTGTCCTGAACTCGTCCCCTCTGAAGGCTCTATTGTAGTGGTTGCTGGCATGCGTATCGCTGGCGATAGTTTCTCTCCAGCCCTGGGCCTCACACCATTGTCTGGCCCTTCTGTTGCTAATGGCCTGCTGCTACAGTAATACTCAGCAGACCTTTACCTCTGCATACATGTGTGTATGCACAAAATGTGGGACATTGCCATGCCTGCATATGTTTGGAAGATTTATTTAGCAGATGTGTGAAACTGTGTTTCCTCTTGCATGTGTCATCCGACCTCCTGAATGTGTGCATGTGTGTGTGTTCATCTTAGATGGTAAATAAGATTTTTACTATGTTCTGGTTGGGAGGCTGGGAATAATAACCCAAGCCTGGTTAAGCACATACAATGTAGTCTGAATGACAGAGAGAGAGAGAGAATCAGAGAAAGAGGTTGGAATGTGCGAGGCAAAGAGACAAGGTCTTCAGCAGGAATTCAGCACTGCACCATTGCATGATGGGAATTTGTCTTCATTTATTGTATTCTGTCATCTAGCAAGAAGGGGATTTTTCTCTTCATTATAAACCTGTCTACTTCGGAGGTCAAAACTTGAGGTTATTCACTCAAACATGTGAAAAGTGCAACTCCGCCTGAAAAAATTTCTGTTCTAGCAAATTTCATTCAATCATCTGAAAAGTCACACTTCTTAACACGGACAACACATTCTGTAATTACTACTGTTCTGATGTTTTCACACATGCTCAAAACTCCTGAACACTTTTGAAATGTTTCAGAGGGAGCTGCACGTGTGCCTAACTCAGATCAAAGCCTACTCAGCCCTGTCTCTGTGACATTTATATGGAAAACGAGAGTTTATATGGTCATTATTCTCCCACCTTGAAATGGCATTTTCAAAGAGGCTTCAGAATCCGATGCACAGCCCCTTAAAAATATGGCTAAAGTCTCAACAGAATCCTTCTTACTACTATCTAAGGAATTCAAAATATTTCATACTAACATGATACAATGTGATTTAAATATCGACACAATCTAAAATCTCTTTTTTTGATAATCGATAGTATCCCCTCATGTTTAAACCAATAGCTGCTTTAAGAGAAAGATCACAGTCTAAATTGCACAAATACGTTGGCAACGTTTCAGCAATGAATTGTATCCAAAGTATTTGTGCAATTAAGGTACAAGTTCAGCTTTACTTTAATACTGGGTGCCTAAGACTTCTATTTTTGTTTTTTGTGGTATCCAAACAAGTGTCAATAGGGTTGGATTTTTCTTAGTAACTTAACTAATTTTTAAAGTCTGGTACAGTGACATCTCTTCCACTCTCTCTGCAGAGGTAAAAACCCTCTCCAGTGGACCAACTTTGACCCTAAGGAGTTCCTTGAGGACTTGCGTAAAGCAAACATCCCCGTAGAAGGTTTTGAGGAAATGTTGGAGAAGGCGGGCGTCGGACATGGCTACATGGATAGACCCTGCCTGAACCCTGCTGACCCTGACTGTCCCCTCACCGCGCCCAATAAGAACTCAACAAAGGTAGGCATTTATAGTATTTAGGCTCAAGCTTTTTGACATATAATATCTCTGTACAAGTTTTATTTGTTTTGGTAACATCAAGCCTTTAAGTTTGAGCCTAGCTGCTGACAGTTATTTTCTCGCCTGTTGCTTTTATTGCACCAGCCTTTCGACGTGGCGCGGGCCCTGAGAGGAGGCTGCCACGGTCTGTCCAGGAAGTACATGCACTGGCAGGAGGAACTGATCGTAGGAGGGACCACCAAGAACGGCAGTGGACCCCTGCTCAGGTAACATACCCACACTTACACATACACACCCTCATAAACACTGCTGTGATCACTGCAGGGCTTATTCTGGAAAGAGTGTGTGTTTTTTGTTCTCTTACGCTCTCCGGAACGGTGCGTGCGTGCATGCGTGCGTGTGCGCTTGCTGCTGTAAATCTTGCAGTCATTAGCAGATTCCAGTGAAATCTTAGAGCTCCAGCTGTTCCTGCTCAGCTCTCACTGTTCTGCCTGGACACTACTTACTCATACACACTCACACACACACACATACACACATGTGCATAGGATGATCTATTGCCTGGCTAGTTTGTGCAAATATACAGCGATTTAGGGTACATGGCCTTAATTCCAGCAAAAGCAGCAGGACAAAGCTTAAAGATTATGGTACACCAATGGAGATATAATGTGCACAGTACTAAGCATGCGCAGCAATAGTATTACATGCACTATACTACACGTAATTATACTAGAGAAATAAAAATTGCATATTTCATTAAGCAACACGTAGCTTCTTAGTCAGGTTAAGCTACACAAAACTGTGCAGCATTTTGATATTAGACCCTTTACTTGAATGTAAAAGTGTAGTTTAAATGGTGCATGAATATGCATGTACACACAAAGGAAAAACACACATACACACTCTGTTACCAGTATGTGTGTTAATGCGTCAGAGTACAGTGGGGTGCGTTGTTTGTTTTGTGGTCGTGTTTTTTCCTGGCAAGGTTGGGTCATTAGGGTGTCTGTGCGTGCCTGCCGGCCTGTGTGGTTTTCTGTGTGTGTGCGTGTGTGTGTTATTTAGTCCCTCTGTCCATTGGGCTGTTACTGCTGGCACTCAATTTCTACATCTTGTTTACTAACTGCCACCATTACCGCGATTATCACCATATTACAGGGATCACATTCATAAGGAGAACGACTAGCTCACGTCGACTCCCGCGGTTCGTAAAATTTGACGAGCTGACACCACAACGACTGACTCGACTTCACTTTTTGAAGCTGCAGTCTGTTCCAAAGTAATTTCATAATTAAGTTATTAGCTGTAATTTTTTATGACCATCTTGCTGTATGTACCGGGGCGGTGCATTCCTCATTTCATTAGATACCACAGCCCTCTTAAAAATCTGTCAGAACACGATCAGGAATCTTCTAGATTAGGACCGGAAACATATTTTATGGTGTCTGGCTCCTTCCTTTGTCGCTATAAAACCCAGTCTGTACATTTACTTAAATAAATATGTGTCATGTTGTTTGATTGGGAAAAGAGGAGATGAGATTTCAGTCAACGTAAATTTTGAATGATAATATTTCAAAAACCCTGCAGCCGTTTATAAAGTAAAGTGGACTGTTAACAAAGTCACTGTTGTCACATCAGATAATTTCTTTGAAGCAGTTAAAGCAGTGATGCAATGTTACTGATTTTAGTTAAATAAATAAAGGATGCACATATTTATGCTACCTTTTAAAGTGTCAGGGTAACAGTTAATAATGACTATCATTAAAAACATTTTATTTATAGTTAGCTACATTAGCTATTTTACTTAGCTAATGTTAGCTAAGCTAACTTAACTTAGCTAATTTTAGTTAACAAACAATGAAATAAATCATTACTAAAAGATGACTTAGACATCTATAAAGTTTATGTGGTATATTTTACATGGATAAACGTTTCTCAGTGGTTAATAAAAAAACGAATTTTAAATTCGGAAGGTTTTATCTGTAATCATGGCTAAGCAGTCACATCAGATGCATTTTTTTCAATCATACTCCAGGAGCTGTGGCTCATATACTTTTTATCCTTTCTCCTGCTTGATGTGCACCCTCTCTGTATGGAGACTTCCTGGTTGTAGAGGAACTTTGTGTTTGATACATTTTCAGGCTTGTTCTGTGTTTTCTGCACTTTTGTCTCCTTGTTCTTTGGCATTCCAGAAATATGTTTGTATTTAAAAAAAGCAACCCTCAATTCAAAAGTGTTCAGAGTCTACCCCAAGATAAACTCTTTGTCTCCTGTGTTTATTAACTGAGCTTTAATAAATCAAGGTTTTTTTCCCTCATGTAAACTTCATGTGTTCAGGTAAGACTTGTATCTCATTGACCTTCTTCTTTTTTCTTTCCATTGTTTCTTTCTTCTCACTTCTCCATCCTTTGCGCAGTGCCCAGGCCTTACAGACCATGTTTCAGCTGATGACTCCCAAGCAGATGTTTGAGCACTTTCGGGGCTACGACGATGTTTCCCACATCAACTGGAATGAAGAGAAGGCCGCAGCTATACTGGAAGCCTGGCAGAGAAGATACTCTGAGGTAAGATGTCCAGAAATAGGCAAGAAAGAGAGAGACTGAGAAAGAGGGCAAGGGAGGAAAGAAGGGGGAAAGAATTCTACCCTAAATCCTCAACAACCACATTGTAAATCACTGGCCGGATACAGGTGAACATGGAAAGGCCCCATCCAAAGCCAGGGCCCCTGATAGATCCTCCAACCACTGTTGGTGTGTGGTAAAGTGCTGAAGCTTCCCTCTCGCTGCTAGTACAGAGAAGCAACAGGGTGAGCAGGTCTGGAATACATTAAGGGATTGCTGAATCTCTCTCTCTCTCTCTCTCTCTCTCTCTCTTGCACAAAAGCACACACACTGACACACACAAAAAGTTCACACAATCTCTTTCCCAGCTGTGGCCCCATTGGTGGCTCATGTGTGACATCATCTGGTCTTTGTTTTGGGGGCCCCAACCTCTGTTCGACATGGCGTGACCTTGTGTGTATGTGTGTGTGTGCATACTGCGTGTGTGTGTGTCTAAAGTCCATTCATCTTGGGGCCCAGGGATCACTGATAGAAAAGAGGTTTTAATTCAGATGTCGACTGAAGTGTTTTTATTAATAAAAAAAAACACACCGAATGATGTATTTTGTGTGTGTTATGCACATGCATCAGGTACGATGTGCACGCATGTGGGTATGTGTCTGACATGTGCGCATGTTCACACGTGGATGCGAGAGTGTGTGTGTGATCTAGTGCATGCTTCCTAATGTGTGTCAGCCAGCATCGCTCCCCACTGAGCAGTAACTGCAGTACAATGTTGAAGCCATCTGTCTGCCTTAGATAGTGAAAGAAAGAGAGGATGGCTCGAGGTGCCGTCTGCAGATTCTCACAAAAGCCTCCTGCGTACCTTTTTTCACTGTAAGTTGGGCGGTGCAGTAAACTTCAATCCTGTCGTTTTTACAATAAAGACTGCAAACATCTTTATTTTTGGAAATAGATCTGACGTTGTTTCTCCCAACAAACGCTGCTTTTTTAAAATCAGCATTGGATTTTACATGTTGGATGGAGATCTGGGTATACAATGCTTTCCCATCACTTCTGATTCAGTCAGATAAGCTTCAGCTACAGTAACAATCATATGCACCCAATCTATTTTACAATATGAAGCATTTTAAAGCATTGGTTAAACTTGGAAAATTCAGTTTTTTAATCCTAGAAAGAAGTGCTTGGCAAGAGAAAATGCATTGACCTTTACTGCAGAGTGACCTGCACTGATTTAGTTAATAAATATGCACACATACTCGTGCTGTGTTAGTTATGGTTTACTTTTGTATTACTATGTGGTGCTTTCATTGTGACCTACCGAGGGACTGCAAATGTAAACTAGCTCAATGGTACGATGCATCAAATTGCAACATTTATGTTTAATTTTGAAAATGGCCCCTTTACAATTAAAAGAAGTTCAATAAAAAAAAAAATACATAGTTATTGCTCAGTTAGTGCTGAACTGGTGGATGTTAACACAGGATCACAGGGAGTCATTCCTTCTCCTGGTTTGGTTTAAGTTGCCTTGACTTTTCCCTCTAAACAATCATTCTTAATAATCCTCTTCCTCTCTCTATCTTCTTTGTCTGTGTGTGTTTCTCTGTAGGCCGTGTTGCAGAGTGTGGCAGCAAATTCCTCCCAGAAGGTTTTGTCTTTCACCACCACCACTCTGGAGGACATCCTCAAGTCTTTCTCTGACATCAGCGTCATCCGTGTGGCCAGTGGATACCTGCTGATGGTGAGCGCAGAGTTCAAGAAGGAGATGCATACATTTCATGTTTTAATTGGAAACTATGGTTATAAACAGATTTGGTAAATAAATAGATGTAAGAGATTGAAGGAAAATGCTGAGACAGACTTACACATGCAATAGGTTGATTAATAAATGGATTCCTTGTTTGCTGTGTGTGTCCAGCTGGCCTATGCGTGTCTGACCATGCTGCGGTGGGACTGTGCCAAGTCTCAGGGGGCCGTGGGGCTGGCGGGTGTCCTGCTGGTGACGCTCTCTGTGGCGGCTGGTCTGGGCCTCTGCTCTCTGCTGGGCATCTCCTTCAATGCTGCCACCACACAGGTATCACATATACATACTCCCTTTTATTACTGATCAAGATGTATTGATAAAAAACACAAATGTGGACTTGTGGAGGCAAAGATAAACACATATAAATGAGTTTGAGTTTTTCCACCTGTGATGTATCTTCTCACATAGTTCCAATAAGGAGTTTAAAACTGATGTATTGCTCAGAGAGTTCAAAGCTTTGGTCTATTTCTAATTCGTTCCCCTAGATGGCCCTACATGTTACAGTTTATGTGTGGGGATCATGTTGTTTTTGTCATTTCTTTTAATCCTTTGACATCGATCAGTTATACAAAATCTGAAACATTGTCAATTGTGATGTACAGTACATTTTTGTTTTAACCCTTTCCTACCCCCCGAACAGGCCAAATTATGGGAAGATAATAATTAAACATAGTTCCAATACTTCTATTGGTAGTAGCTATGTCACAGGTACCTTTAGTAATGCTGCATACACTGTCTGATTTTAAAAAGGTTAAGGTGGAAGCTCACACTGCACGACATGAATTGTTTAGGAGGCATGACCAAAGCTCACGATTTCTGTGCTCGCCCTGCACAGTCTGATTGTTGGGCACGACATGAGTGCTCTCAAAGTGCAATTTAAATCAGGACCAATCATTGACAAGTGTCAATAAAGTTTGCTTTGAAAACTACCACGGATGGAAGTTTCAGTCAGCTTCACATGCATTTTATTTGTCTCATACACTGGGCTCAAATCCAAACAGCACCAATAACCCTCTCGCTCTTTCACATGTACAGACACTCAGCGACAACAACAAACAATAGCTTACTTACACAGCTAATTCTTGGCAGCTGGAGGTCTGCAGTTATATCCTACCAACGTCTCTCTCGTTCTTATCTTTGGTGACAGGAGTGGGGAGACACATCAAACAGGCATGCCTGCTTTTACTTTTGCCACGGTGCTTACAGACACTGTCTGAGAACAAGAAAAAAAACCTCTGAAGTTTAGGAAACAGCTTTTGGCTCTGTTCTCACTGTGCAAGTGTTTGCAGTCGTACCACCAAAGTTTCAAACATGCCAGAAAACCATACGACCAGTCTAGAGCAGCAAATTGGGTCATGATCAGCCATCTTTCCTTCCTTCACACTGCACGACTAACAACACTTGATCAAACTGAAATTCAGCCAGACCTTAAAATCAGTCATGCTACTCAAGAATTGAGTAACAGCAAATTTATTTTTCTCAAAAACATCAGCTTATTTCATCAGACAGACTCTCTTTGTATGGGTTCTCAGAAACAACTGATACTGTATGAAATCAGGTTTCAGAAATAATAGAGGGAATGGAAAACATTTTGTCAAACCAAAGAAAATGTACGATGTGTGTGTGTGTGTGTGTTTGTGCACAAACAGGTGTTACCCTTTCTGGCTCTGGGCGTTGGAGTGGATGATGTCTTCCTCCTCGCTCATGCCTTCAGTGAGACCGGACAGAATAAGAGGATCCCCTTCGAGGTGAGAAAAAATATCCACGCTCCCCCTGTTTCTGCCCCTGTGCTGTCTTATCTGCTCCTTAGAGGAATGTGTAAAAGCCTGTCTGTGCCTGTGATGTGGCATCAAACAACTGCTGTGCCACACACACTCAGCGTGGTTATCTCAGCACTGCTCCATGATAAACATGTTCCCTTTGGAAAACATTACGCCAGCCACTGCAGATTTTTGTTGTTGTTGTTGTTGTTCGCCTTGGTTTACAGGTTTCCTTTTTTAAAGATTTAGATTTTGGCTTTTTTTTATTAGAGGGACAGGATAGTGGATAGAGACAGAAATCAGGGAGAGAGTGGGGATCGACACGCGGGAAGGGAACCACAGTCCGGAGTCGAACCCGGACCGCCTGAGTTGAGGATTATGGCCTCCATACATGGGGACAAATTCCTATTTTTCTATCTTTTTACGTTTTTGTTGTCGTGTTTAAAGACTTTTATTTCTTCTCATAAATGCCGTAAAGTGGAAACAGACTTTTTTACAAAACAACTTGAAACCAAAGCAAAGAAACGTTTTTTTTGTGTGTACGTTTGTGCAACCTTGTGTGTGTGTGAATCACTTTTCACCTCCAGACAGGGAAAGCACTGGCATGTATTTGCTTGTTGTTGTTTTCCCTCTGCTGCTCTACCCACGCTCTTATGTGTCCCTCATCCCCCAGCTTCCTTTGTGTGGCTGAGATGAAAACTAAACAGAGCTGAACCTGATCCCTCCTGTCTGAGACATACGCAAAAACACACAAGCATACACACACCAAGAGGAACACGCCTCCAAACACTTCCTGTGTGGTCCTGCACGTCCTCAGAGCTTCACACAAGTGCCGCCGAACCTCCAAGCAGTGTGTGCAGGCTTATCTCTTCTCTGAAGTCATCATTTGACTTTAAATGCCTTTTATTTTAAAGAGTGGTGTGTCATTATGTTCTTGATTTTTTTTTTTTTTTTTTTTTTCCCCTTTACCTCAAACGTTAGCACAGAAAGTAGACGAGCCAAGGTGGATTATCGTTGAGCACTTCAGGGCTTAGAGGAACTGCAATCACTGTCACTCATATCAGTATTATGATAATTGTACATCATCTCAAGTGTTACATGTTCGCCTCTGGCAAGAATCTGATCAAAAGAGGTGAGTTTCATTGCTTTGCCTTTCATCTCTCTTTCTCCCTCTCTCTCTCTCTCTCTCTCTCTCTCTCTCTCTCTCAGGACCGGACAGGCGAGTGTCTAAAGAGGACAGGGGCAAGCGTGGCTCTCACCTCCATCAGTAACGTCACAGCATTTTTCATGGCAGCCCTCATCCCCATCCCAGCACTCAGAGCTTTTTCTCTCCAGGTACGCCTCAGCAGTGCTGGTGTGTGTGTGTTTTTCTGTGTGTGTGTGTGTGTGTGTTTTTCTGTGTGTGTGTGTGCGTGTCTGTTCGAGGGAAAGGGAGAGAGACTTCAGTCGTGTGGGGCCTCTCTTGGCTAATAGTCTTGTTCCAGTCCTCATTGGCTCCAGATTTCTCCAGACAGTTGTTTTATTGATTTCATTCATCAAACTGAAAGTGTGTGTGTGTGTGTGTGTGTGTGTGTGTGTTTTGTTAAATCCATCCAGCCCCCTCCTTTCCTTTTTGAGGCTGTTTAGTGGTGGGCCCGTCGTCTGTCCAGATTGTGGCCGAGGTCTATGTAACTGAAACCCGCTGTGTGTGTGTGTGTGTGTGCGCGTGCACGTGTGTTTGTGTGTGTGTGTAATAGCATATTCTCAGGCCTAGTTGTATGTGTGAGTGTTTAGAGTTGTAGCATCTGTGTGGGAGGTTTAAAAAGCAATAGTGTAGCTGTTTGCGTGTGTTTTTTGGATCTCTTGTGTGTGTGTGTCTGTGTGTGTGTGTGTGTGTGTGCTTTTGTCATAATCGTGTGTGTGTGTGTGTGTGTGTGTGTGTGTGTTTAAAGGTTGGGGGATCCAGAGGGGAGCTCAGACTTTTCTAACATCTGTCAGTAATTACAGACGTCACCAGAAGAGCAAAAACTGGGACAGAATGAGACGTCTGTCAGTGAGACCAAAAGCCTTCAAATAACCCCTCAATTGTTAATCATACAAAAGCTCAGACAATCATAAGGATACACGCTGTTCACAGGAGACAGGAGCAGAATAAAGCTTCTGTATTCAGGCTGAAGACTTGCCTTTTTTGTGTTTTAAAGAAGAGGGACTTGAAGACTAATAAAGTCTAATGCAAGTTTATCACTATTTACAGTGATGTAAGTGGTAGAGGGCTGTGTAAGTCCTGTGTATACTGTTGTGGTCAGAGCCTCTGCTTTCTTAGCCCTCTCTCACTTTGGCTCGCTCTCTCACAGACACACAAACACGCACATAGTGAGATGTCGCCACAGTGAGTACAATATTAGCATGTGTGGATAGATGGCTTTAGTGCAGCGAGTCTGTCAAACATGATCCATTTACCCCATGGGTCTAATCCATGCAGCCTCGTTTTATACGCACACATACGCTTAGACTCACACAAATGAGTTCAAAGCACACACACACACACACGTGCGCATAGCATGCATACTTCATACTTGTGGTTTTGTGACTGTGGGAGGGCAGACTCGCAGAGAGGCAGACATTCATGCTGATGCCCATCTTTTATTGTGGAACACACACACACACACACACACCCATCACAACTGCAATCAGTGGTACTCATGCGTGCAGTGATGTGTGTCAGTAGGAGAGTGTGTGTCTTTATCTGCATTTCCTGTGGATGACCCCTCCTTGGATTCATCTTTCCCTCTCTCTCTTTTCTCTGTCAGTTCCCCCCCCCCCCCCCCCCTTCACATCCTTCCATCAGTACGGACAGAAAAAAAAGGAATTTTGTCCAGATAACACAAGAACACACACATTCACGCAGCGAGGACAGATGTGAGGATAAATCTTCCCACTCTGGGGTCAAGTAGCGGTCGCTCTTTGTGTGTCTGTGTAGTAAAACTGTATCTGTCTGGACGTTAGTGAGCCAATTGAGAATTAATTGTTCTCCTCTGCTTTCAGAGGTTTCTTTCTAATCTGCGTCTCTTCTTCTCTCACTTTATTTCTCTCTTGCTGAGTGAGTGTTGAGCTGAAGAATGAGGGAGGGCAAGGATGTGCGAGCACGTCTGTGTCTGGTTGGTGTTAAGGTGTGGTTTAGGTAGGAGGCTATAGAGGTTTTTTTTTTTTAAATGCTGAGAGATACGTGTGTGTGTGTGTGTGTGTTGTCTGTACAGCCGCAGTGCCTGCTCATCACCTCAGGCCCCGCGGGCCTCCGGCTCCTTGGGTGGTCTGGCACACACACCGGATTGTGTATATAAATGAGCCTGTGTGTGTGTATGTGTGTGTGTGTGTGTAGAGGTCTGGCAACTATGCAAGATCCAGATTGTACTCTGGGAAGGGCCCCAACCTAACCCCAACCCCCACCCTCCGCTCCAGTGCACCACCTTCAAATACTTAACCACAACACTGTACTGGCTTCTATTACTCACACATACACACACACACACACACACACACACACACACACACACACACACCTACACACACGCACGCACACGCGCAAGCAAACACACACAGATCTGTCACTTTTCTCTTTACACTTTGTATTTGTCTTGAAGGAAATTAAGAAAGTGTTGAAAGGAAACATTTTCTTGGCGCCGACTTTTCTAATCGTGTTATTTTAAGATTTGTTTGTTTATGGAGAAGTAAATTCTTTGAGGCCATACGCCATCCATGAAATATTTACAAAAGATTCATGAAAGATAAAGATGTGGAAATATCGTTTAGGATTTTTTCCACTTTTGATCACACTTTGTAAGTCTGCCTTGAATACAACTTTTATGTTCCGTTTGCTTCTGTTGGATTTCAATCTTTTTGCAGTGACCTTGTTGTGAAGCACCTGTCGCTCGAGACTTGATCCAAACACACTTTATGCATTCTCCTTTGCTTTTGTATTAACTGTGCTGCATGTTACTTCAATGGACTTTCTCCAGATATGCATATATATGTTTTCGGTGTCGTCGCAGGCTGCAGTAGTGGTGGTGTTCAACTTCGCTATGGTGCTGCTCATCTTCCCCGCCATCCTCAGCATGGACCTTTACAGACGAGAGGACCGACGCTTCGACATTTTTTGCTGCTTCTACAGGTGTGCAAACGTAATGCAGTTATCACACAAAGATCCTCCTTTTATTTGAGATGAAAGTTACTGTTCAATAACTCTTTTATGTTTCTCTCTGATCTGACAATGAAGAACGTCAGCGTCAGTTTATCTTACGGAAATCTTTACTGTAATTCCCCCCTCCGTCAAAACCTAATTACTGATTACCCTTTTTTTTTTTTTTTTTTTTGGTCTGGCTGCTCAGTTGATTCACAGATTTTTTTGTTTTGTTTTGTTTATCTGTCACGGTCTTTATTAAACCTTGCCAGTGTGTCTGCTGGTCTGGGCATGCTCTTTGGCACGACATTCATACAGATGTGCACACACACTATTAAATTCCCTTGACGGGCCTCAGCTCCATGTCTCATTCCGTTGGCAGAGAGGTTAAATGAATCTAGACTGAAGTTAGACTTGATTTAAAGAAGCTTATCTTTAAGAAATTAGTTATTTGCCATCTTTTTATGTAAAAGCTAATCCAAACAAATCACCCCTGTTTGAGTTGAGAGTAAAATGCTTAAAACCTATCCACAAAAATTTCTGACTGACTCTTCCTCCTGTGTATTACCTCTTTAGCCCATGTGCCAACCGTGTGATCCAAATTGAGCCCCACGCGTACCTGGATGGGGTAGATTCAAGCCGCTACAGCCCTCCTCCATCCTACCGCACCCCTCCGCCCTTATACCGCACACCTCCCCCCAGCTACAGCAGCCCCCCTCCCTCGTACAGCAGCCACAGCTTTGCCCAGCAGACCCAAATCACCATGCAGTCCACAGTGCAGCTCAGGACCGAGTACGACCCCCGCACTCAGGCCTTCTACACCACAGCCGAGCCCAGATCCCAGATCTCTGTTCAGCCCATGAACCCAGCTCCCGTCAGGAGCAACCAGAACAACGACTATTACAGCAGCAACGCGAGCGGAAGCGGCAGCAGCAACAACAACAACGGCAATCTTAACAACAACAACAGTGGGAGGAGAAGCAATGGGGGATCACGAGGCTCGGACACCTTCTCACATCATCATCCCGTACCTGCTCCTGCTGCTCCAAATGCCAGCTCAGCTCCTCAGGTTGATGCGGCCTCATCTACAGGACAGATCCCGGAGAATAACAGCTCCACACGGGACCTTATATCCCGGTTTGGAGATGGCTCAATGGGGTTGCGCTGCCTTGAGCCTCCCTGTTCACGCTGGACACTGGCGTCTTTCGCTGAGAGACACTACGCTCCATTCCTTCTACAGCCCACTACCAAGGTCAGTTTAGTCTCTTTAGCCTCTTCTAAACACGCATTCCTCATGTTCTTTTAAACAAATAAGGACAGCCTTCCCCTAAAATGTTCAAAAGCTGCCCTCTCACACGTCTCTCACAGTGGGAAAAAATGTCCCAGTGGGTTGAAGGTTTCAGGAGGCAGAGCATGGCATTTAAAGGATGCTACAGATGTCACAGACCTTTCAAAGCTTCGCTGTCATTAAGCCTTTGTACTTTCGATTCTAAAAGTCAGCTGGATGTCCCAGCTTGTGAGTTATGCATGGCTTTATGGCGATGGGAAAGCAAGAAACAGCTGGGGCTACACAAACACAAACACAGCGTTGCTCTCCCCCGCTGGCTCTGCTGTCTTGTAGTGATCCCGTCTCACTCCTGTGAGACGTCTCTGTTGCTCCCATAGGTGAGACAGCTTTGTCTTACCATTATGCCTCTGTGATATTCATGTTGAATGTTGAACATTTCAGAGGTACACATATTCACCTTTTGGAAATTTAAGGGGATTTGGCAGAATATCCAAAAAAAAAAAAAAAAAAGTGACCATGTTGGTTGTTCCATACAACACCATCCAGAAATGTTCAGAAATTTGAAGTGCATGTGTTAAAAGTGGGGTTTGTATGTTATTCATAAAGATAGTTTATTACAGAAGGGGAAAGGCTCCTGTGTGAGGTAAGGGATGATTTAGCGCTGACTCACCGTGGTGATAATTTGAAAGGGAGGCTTAGTCACTGAAGTGAATGGTAAGAGGAAATGTGGGGTGGAGGTTGTGGTTATATCCTATCTGAGTCACACACGCAGTCTGACCTCAGTGTTGTGGGTGGTCTGTCTTCCAGAAAGTCTCCCAGAACTGAAATGATCTTGTGGCTTGCACTTGATATTATTAGAAAGTCTTTTCATCACACTGTCAAATGTTTCTTCAATATTCCAGATTGCTTCATGTTCTTCATTAATGCCTTTAACCAATACTGCATGATGACTAACAGGGACATTCTGTTTTATTAAAACCTGCCTTTTATTTTCCCATATTGCCACTTCACTACAACAAAAGTCTAACAAGGAAAGACAGAAAAGTTAGAGCATCAGGCTGTGTTTTTTTCTCTGTTATTTTTCAACAATCTGTTGTTGTAAATGTAAAACATCTTTCTTCCTGCACTTTTAAACATATGAACTTCAATCCAATTGCTCAGTGAGTTGATTGATGAAGTCCTATCTCTGCCCTCCAGGTGGTTGTGATTGTGCTCTTCCTCTGTCTGCTGGGAGTCAGTTTATACGGGACCACCCAGGTGAGGGACGGCCTGGAGCTGACGGATATCGTGCCCAGGGAAACCAGCGAGTACGACTTCATCGGCGCCCAGTTCAAGTTCTTCTCCTTCTACAACATGTACGTGGTGACGCAGCGGGCCGAGTACGCCCAAAAACAGCCTCTGCTGCACCAGCTCCACCACAGGTTCCACACTGTGCGCTACGTGCTGAAGGAGGACAACGGACAGCTGCCCCGCATGTGGCTGGACTACTTCAGGGAATGGCTGCAAGGTAAAATTTGATGAAATGGTGTGAAAGACTAAAAAAAAACATTTTATCAATTTGACAATATTATACAGTTTTAAGATTACTTAAATACTCCCCTCTTACTGTCACAGATGATTTTCATATTAATACTTTAGTATTAGTTTAGGCCTGGAATTCATTGACTTTCTGTCATAGTTTTGAGATCATATTTGTCTGTTGTGTTTTGACATGAATCTGCAGAAATCAAGATGTTTGGCAGAACTTCACAAGTGGGTTGAATTGTAAAATGCGCAGTGACAGTAGTCTTGATTAAAATCACTCGTGTCTACATCAGGTGGAGTTAACGGAGGAGGACAAAGTGGTGGGCCATATTTGGCAGCACTCATTGGCAGCAGAGACAACAGTAAATTAAGTTGTCATTGCAATCTGCAACCCACATACACTCATTGAACTCATACTGGGGTCACATTAGAAATTCTTTTGAAATGTACTTCTTAAGAATCTGAAATATTTGGCATATCAAAAGCCCTAAAACACAGCTTTTTTGTATTAGTAGACCTTAAACAATTTTGTGCAATAGCAGGATTCACATTAGGATGCTTAGCTGTTTATATAATCATCCAACTCCAGCTTATAATAACTGTGATGTGCCACTGATCAATGACACTTCAATAAAAGTGGAGTAGTCTCCATCAAGGAAATCACTCTCATTGGCTTGCCTGGGTTGGAACCATGAAACACATATTGTGTGTGTGCCGTCTGGAAACCACACAGAGAGTGTGTGGGTGAGCGAGAGAGAGAGAAAGCTGTGTCTGATATTGCTCTCTGCAATGGTTGGACAAATTGGAGCCAGACAGGCCAAGAACGAGACCCAAAACAACATCTTCCACAGACGGACGACAGCATGGGCCTTGGGGGAGAGCCGAGAGGGGGTGGGGGGAGGGGGTGATACACATATGGATTAGAGAGTAGTATAGAAAAGGGGAGACACATGTTACTTATATATTCCCTAATGATCGCTTTGAATCAAAAGCAGCAGACTTTTGAAGCTTTTGAAGGCTCGTTTGGTGGTTGAGAATGGAAGAAGTTATCGTATTAAATCAATCATGCTTATTAGAGGGTGAGTGTTAGGTCGCTCAACTGTGTTTTCTTGTGTTGTACTGTGCTGACTTTTGAGCCGTTTACTCGTGAACTGGGCTCTTTTTAAGTGTAATGCAGAGGAGGAATGAAGATAACAGGGCACGAAAGTTGTTCAAACCTAACCGATCTGTCTTGTTGTGGTTTCCTGCAGGTCTCCAGCAGGCTTTTGACAAGGACTGGGAGGCCGGCCGCATCACTTCCAAGAGCTACAGAAACGGCTCAGATGATGGCGTCCTGGCGTACAAGCTTTTGGTGCAGACAGGACGCAGGGACAAGCCTATCAACTTCAACCTGGTGTGTTATAAAGTGACCCCTAAATTTGATGTTCCTGGAGATAAAAGTGATTTAATTTAAAATTAAACAGACTGGATTGTTTAATTGAGACATGTAAAAAAAATCTCTGTGTTATTCTCTTTCTCCCTCTCTGTGTCCTTCTCCATCTCCATTTTGTGATGACTTTACCGAGCCCAGGAATTTAAAGCTCTCACTGGGGCTGCTCATGACCTCTGAAAAACCTATTAACTCTTCATTTAAACCATTTGTCCCATTTGCTAGTTCTGCAGTCTGTAATTTCAAAATCGAGTTTTTCTTTCCTTATAGAAATATGCCAAACATCTTGTAATGAATGGAGAAGCAGGGGGAAATGAGGGGGCATATTCGCGTTGAGTAAATGTTTCATAGGGCATTACATGTTGTTTTTAGTGCCACCACTTTTTGGCACGAGATGGCGAAAACAGAAGATAAGGAGCTGAAGATTAAAAATCTGAAATACTTGGCCATCTTGTCTGCAAACCCTGAACACAATTGAGTTAATTTTCTTCAAGGATAATTACCTTTGACGAGAAGCTGAGCTATGTCTTTTGTTTATTTATAATTATGACTAACATGTGAGCCAATTTCCAAGTAGTTTATTTCTACCTTATAAAAAAAAAACGTTTCCCCTCCTCTTTTAGCTGTTTGTTTTTCACTTTCTCTTATCCGTCGAGACCCATTGCAACATAGCATTCTTCCCATCCTATTCCACAAGCCAGCAGGAAGCAGAGGTAAGCCTGGTGTGCGGCCCTGTGACATCATTTCCTGTGCCTGTGAGGGAAGTGTATTTGCCGTGAGGCGTGGGGGCCGCCAGCTGAGATGCCTTGGCTTCCCGTGACAGCTTGAAGACATACAGTTGTTGCGTATCCCGCTGTTAAATTCAATCCAGATCCTCTGGAATCCGGCTCTCTTTTCTTGCCCCCTCAGTCTCTCCTGCTCCACTACTACTCCTGCTCTCTTTCTCTCTCCTCCCTTCCTTTCCCTCCCTCTGTGCTCCACTGCTGTGTCCTCTTTCAGTGAGACGAGCTCAAACACGTGGTTTCTTTGAGGCAGCGCCGTGTGTGCATTTGTATGTTTTGAGTGTGTGTTCTGCCTTTGTCTGTTGTGCGTGCACCTCCAGCAGTAGCTGTTTTTTTGTAAGTCAAATGAGGACCAGATCTTTTTCCAACCCTGGCAAATTGCAGTGCTAGATGTTTTATTTTGATATGCCCCTCCATGGATCTGTGCAGAGGTGTTCTGCCTTTGATCTGTTGCTGTTAACATTTCTTTCGGTGCTGGGCGACCATTCGTTCCTTATGGCTCTGTATGGGAGTCATATGGTGGCTAGTTGTCTGTGTGAGTGTGTATTTGTTGTGTGTGTATGCATGGTTTGAACATAAGGCAAAATAAAGATAAAGCTTTGGAGAATGAATACAGAAGGAGGCTGATTTGGAGGAAAGGAGGAGGGGGGGAATGTTTGAAAGTGCAAGAGAGTCATGCTAATGCTATCAAGGGCCCTTTTCTTCTCAGGGCAGGGTCTGTCTATGGCGCCAGGCATTCTGGGTACCAATAGGGGTCAGGAGAAGCAAGCGTGAGCAACATTTGTACAGATGTTGTGTTATTTTTATAGCTCTACTCCATTTGCTGGGTGGCATTTCCTTCAGTGTTAACAACCAGGTTAAGTGCACACAGACGCGCTCAGGGACTCCAGCCAATTTTTTTATTGTTACGCTAACTCAAGCAATTTTTTCCTCCCCACCCCCCCCCCCGTCACAGGGGGGGGAAAAAAAAAAAACCTAACCCTTTCTTCATCCACCTAACCCTGTGAGTCCGGCCTCACCCCTAGAAGTCTCCCAGGCAGCCTCCATGAAGGAGGGATTTATGGTTCCTTGAAGGGAAAGTGGCAGGGCAGCACTCAGTAATGGTTTTACCTCTCAGGAGGTAGCAATGCTAGGCTACATTCATTGTTTCATACATACATTGTTTCCACAATGGATGGAGAGACAGTCATCCATTTGTACCTAGTGGCCATAGACTGTAAATATGACCAGCAGCCACAACAAACGACGCTAGCTGGAATATATCTTGAGGGAAAATAATGTCACATACACAAAAAGCAATTGAGAAATGGATTTCAAAAGCGTAGCTACAGGCTAACTTAAAGTTAACTTTTTTTTAACCAGATCTTAACTAATAATTGATGAAAGTGACTAGCCTACAGTGTAATAAAAATAGAGCTAAGGTGCTGTTACCAAAGTAATTTGTATATTTTTCTTACAGGTAAGATTTGTTTGACACTGGTGGTTGGCCTGAATGGCTTTTACAGCAATGGAAGCATCTCTTTGAGAAGCAGCAGTGCTATATGCTCAAGCTAAGTGCTAGCATGCCGTGATGCTTTCATTGGCAAGCAACACATGCTGATTGTACGTACACGGGAATATGTGTAATTTATTTATTCAAGCAATTAAAACAATTGCAGCATAAGAAGAATGTCATTTGTTCTGCAGATATGTGACGCTCAAGTTAAAAAATGGACGAAGTTGATTAAAGTAAAAGAATCACAAAAGTTGTCTTAAATAATACTGAGGTTGACATGAATGCCAGTAGCAACTTCCCTTTAATCTAACAGACAGGCTGTATTCAAATGTGCCAAAGCGGCCGACCGACATCCTGATGAGATCCAGAACTGTTGCCAATACTGCATTTTCCCCAGCTGTCAAAAAAAGTTAAGACGACATAATAAAGTCTTGGCGTAAAAGTAGCAATACAGTCACCAACTTGTCAGATTAGAGCTTGTCTCATACAACAAATATTAATATATGTTAATATATCCCACCATTAATGTTACAAAGACTTGGCACATCCTTCTCAGCAGCTGCTTCCCCGACAGAGAAGAGCTGCAAGCTTTCTTCTGAAATATATTCAGAGTGGTCAGGATGTTGGGCCTGAAGTTGGCCAGCCAATATCTGCTGTATGTAAAGAGAGAAGCTGATTCAACATTTTCCATGTTTTAATGTGGCATTATAATTCTGGGAAGCTGTGATGAGGAATACGGGAATTTTCAGAAAGAAGACCACTGTTTTACTTGTTGATGTTTCGTTGGTTGGAAAGAGAGGGAGGGGCTAATATTTGACTATATTTTGAAAGCTGCTCCGTTCTCCTGCAATCAGGCATGTGTATAAATAAGCACTTCTGTGGTCAGCTCACCTGTAGAATGCTTTAGTTGAACACGTCCCATTTCCACAATACCTTTTAGGTTTCGTATGTATACTTTACAGCCACATTATGATCAACTATGCAAGCTCCATCTTAAACATTTGTTAGCTTGATTGAAATGTTTTCATTTACATGTTTTTCCATTACAAAGTGCTACATTTTGGCATTGCCAGACAATAATGTAAAATACTTATTCTCTGGTTAATATCCTGCTGTGTTCTCACATCAACTCACTCTGAATTTTTTTCTGCAAGTGTGAAAGCCTTATAAACAGATATTCACTGACCACAAACAGACCAAATATGTTTCTGGTAAAAATATTTTTTGTTTAAAAATGTGTTTTTTATATCAGCCTTCATGTATCTTGGCATACCCTCCACCAGTCTTTCACATTGATCTTGGGTTATGCTACTCTTGTCGCTTGGCTTTGTTCAAAGGCTTGTCAAGTGATCACCAAGTAAGTGCCTCAAGGAGAATGAGGTGTACTGGTGTTAAGATTCAACAGACATTGAAAGAGCTTCTATGGCTATATAGTACGGATTTAAGACACATTTGGTTTGGTCTCTTAATTTTTCCAGAACTGTCTGCATTAGGTAATATGGTTCTATCATTAACTCAACTTTTTTCTTTGTTTTTTAGCTTACTCGTCAGAGGCTTGTGGACGCAGACGGCATCATCAACCCTGGGGCTTTCTACATCTACCTAACCGCCTGGGTCAGCAATGATCCTGTGGCCTACGCCGCCTCGCAGGCCAACATCCGCCCACACCCTCCTGAGTGGCTCCATGACCGTACCGACTCCATGCCCGAGACACGCCTCAGCAGTAAGTCAGCATGCACTATGTCCAGAAAATATGCTAAAATTAAAAGGAAGCCTTAAAGTGTAATGGAATGTCTTTTTCTGCAACACAAGGAAGGAAGCCAAATCATTTGTTCCAACAAATGAAGCTAATTTTAAGTTGGTGGAAGGTCTTACCTGATACAGGGCACAGTTCAGCTAATTGAATTTATTTAGTGAAACTTCCATACTGAAATTTTCAGCCAAACGTTTGTGGAGCTCATTGGTCTGGGCTCCATAAGACATCTGCTACATGTGAGCAGTGTTTACCTCTTGTGGTCTGAGTTATTGCTCCTCGTCTGCCTCTTAGCTTTAAGTGAGGTAGTAGACTTTACTGTACCGCAGCGGTGTGTGTGTGTGTGTGTGTGTGTGTGTGTGTGTGTGTGTGTGTGTGTGTGTGTGTGTGTGTGTGTGTGTGTGTGTGTGTGTGTGTGTGTGTGTGTGTGTGTGTGTGTGTGTGTGTGTGTGTGTGTGTGTGTGTGTGTGTGTGTGTGTGTGTGTGTGTGTGTGTGTGTGTGTGTGTGTGTGTGTGTGTGTGTGTGTAATAGTGTTTGTGCGAGCTCAGGTTGCAAGGCTAAGGACCAAAACACAGCTCACTGTGGTTCTTCTAATGGTGCCTGTGGTGAATGCTATAATCCTGGCTACCATGGGGCCCTTGCATGACACACACACACACACACACACACACACACACACACACACACATTATTAAAACCCAGTGACCCCAAACACTACACACACCCTGTTCTCATTTCCCTACCACACACACAGACTGTTACTAACATATAAAGTACAGTCATGTTGTTGTTTGATTCTAGCCTGTGATTTGGTACAAGTCAGGAAGTGCTCCACGGGGGAGGAAAATGATTGGATAACGAGAAGCAACTTGGGTTTGGGTGGGAAGCACAATTGGATAACAAGCAGGAAGTCCTTTATGGAGGAGGGGGATATGATTGGATAAGCAGCGTGAAGTGCTTGGCTGTGCAGGAGCCCCCCGGAGCAGATCCGTGTTGGCCAAAAGCCAACTTGTGTTCTAATAGAAATTTATAGTTGAGATAATAATGGGCAAACCATGTTAGCAAGTGCTTCTGTCTGACCCTGATGACAGCGTGGAATATGGACATGCAAAATAATACTTTTTTTTAAAGAAGGGATGCAGAGACAAAACGTTTGCATCAATTTGTTGGTAATTGAAGGCTAATGAAAACACTGTTTTCAGCAAAAGTGACTTCACAGCAGAGTGACAGGCTGGTATGTGTGTTTATGAATCTATATTATGCTTTATACGGCAGTTGCTAAGTTTAGAGTGTGGTAATGGCCGTGATTCTGACATTGTAATTACCGTGAATCAACGTTAGCTCTGACACTCTGCTGTGTCTGGAACTGATAGGCCCTCATTAGGCAGGCTGGGCCACAGGCTGGCTGGGTTGGAGTCAATGGAGCTCTGTTTCACGCTGCTCCGCCCCCAACCACTAACACACACACAGGCACACACACACATGCACGCGCACGCTCTCGAGCACAGATGTAGCAGGTCTTGGAACAAAGTTGAATTAGGGAGGCAGAGCCTTGATATTGGTGGTTTGGCTGGAGAGGCCAAAATGATTTCTGCAGATAGGCAAAATGATCAGAACCTAATGTTAGTTAATGAGAGCAGACAAATATCATCTGCAGATGTCATCGTTGCCTTTGTCGATGTATCTGATTAACTCCATGTTGTTCCTTTTGCAATCTGCTTCTCTGAATTCAAATGTTTTCGTCTTGCGTGTGTGCGTCTGCTGTCATGACCTCAAAGTGCAAAGCATTCATCAGTTGCTACATCTGCTCTGATAAAAAAAGATAATGTAGACACAACAGCTAAATCTAAACATGTTCTGCTCCCCCACACACACACACACTTCCCACATATTAAGTGATATTTTTGTTTGACTTTCTTTCCAGTCCCGGCAGCTGAGCCCATCGAATACGCACAGTTCCCCTTCTACCTCAACGGGCTCCGGGAGACGCCGCAGTTTGTGGAGGCCATCGAGAGTGTGAGGGCCATCTGCAGCAACTACAGCCGACAAGGATTGCCCTCCTACCCAAACGGCTACCCTTTCCTTTTCTGGGAACAGTATGTTAGTCTGCGCCACTGGCTCTTGCTGTCCATCAGTGTCGTGCTTGCCTGCACCTTTCTAGTCTGTGCCCTCTTCCTGCTCAACCCGTGGACCGCTGGCATCATAGTGAGTATTTGACAAAAACAAACAGACAAAGTAAAACACATGTACGGTCATATTTTCAAGAGAAACAGACCTATATACTGTATGTAGTTTTTATATATGTAATATACTTACAAACATCGTATTTACAAGGAAAAGCAGAAAAAAAAGTTAGTGATAGTGTACATAGTGATTTAAAAAACGTATATTTTCCCCTGCTATCCTCCTCTTATTTCCTGTTGCTTTGTATGTGTGGCTGGAATGGAGAGGGGCTGCTGGGTGTTATTGTAGCCCCAGTCACCAGTGTTTATCTTATGCTGTTTTGTCAGGCCCAGTCTGTTTAGTCTAGTCCAACACTCCCAGACATCAGTGCTGAAATAAATGGGGAGAGGACACAAAGTTGCCCAGGCAACTTGCTCTCCCACTCTAAACCCATAAGAACGGTTTGATTTTATTTCCATCTTCCACACTCCTCCTCTTCCATTACTTTCGAAACATCTGTTTCTAAGGATACACACAAACACGGGAGCACAAAGACGGATACATACTCTAAGCAGATATGTACGGTATATGCTTGCGCACATACAGCATGAATATGTAAACACACAGGTACATAATTCACACAGAAACTCATCCACTAAGTGCTCTGGTTTTTCTCTCTGGTGGGTTGTATTTTACGACAGGCAGTGGCCAGGCCACCAGAGCTCTTAAACAGAGGGGGAGGGGACGCTGCGTTCATCCTCAGGCTTTACTAGCAAGATCAAAAGACAAGTTATGGAGAGGCGTCAAGTTTAACCACTCACTCTGTCCAAGACGAGACCACCGCCAGCCCTAAAACGTCAAACCTTCAACCTTAAGCCCTTTTAAACCCGCTCAGCTATTTGAAATTCATCTCAACCACATCGGTGGACAGAGGACTTTTTAAGCCTTGTGTCTCATGTTTAGAATAAAAAAAAAGGTTTTTAATGCACATGTTGAATGTTATTCAGAGAGTTGTCATGTGTGATCCAGTGTTGCTTGCTATTTTTTATTCCTGGTGGTATTGTGTGAACTGTGGAAAGAAGAACAACTTAAAAGACAAATAATACATTTTGACAGTTTGAAATGCGCCTTTCTGAAATACAAGGATTTAAAAAGTTTGACTTTAATTTTAGTTTAATTCCCTGAAAACTGTCCAAATGAGAGAACGAGTTTTGTCAACACATCACTCCAATTTTAATCACCCCAGATGCACTTGTGCAAGAGCTTAACAGAGACAGACAGCACACACAATTACAACCTCTCTGAGACACACACAAACACACACACACACACACACACACACACACACACACACTCTGTACATTGAATATGAACTCATACACATTCACACAGCCCCCCCCCCCCTGCCCACCTCAGCCTTCTTCAAAGGATTTGGGCCCCATGTAACCTGACACCTGTCAGCTGATAATGGCATTTACCCTTAGCTTCTGTCTCACTGTGCAAACCTCCACACTCATACACCAAGACACACATTTTTCAGCCAGATTGATGGTTGCCACTTAACACACCAGTAAAATAGGGATTCTGACACATATCCCAGGTGTTATTTCTCTGATCCGTCTTGTGCACATTTCGAGTCAACTCTTGAGCACATTAATGTTTTTAGATCTATCACCTGGGAAACAAGTGCATTTGTTAATATGTATCACCCCTTTAAATGCACTGTATTGTATGTAGACACATGAGTGACATGACAAACATTCACAGACCACTTAAAGCCCTAATTACAGAAAAAATACATAGTTGAGATTGGATTGAACACTTAAAATAATAAAAGAAACATGGTCCTTTCTCTTTATTTATGCAAAACTAAAACAGTTTGTATTGAGTGGGAATATAATTTGACACATGGCTTGTGGGAGACGATAACGGATACATCCATGACACAGCTATTCTGAATTTATTTATTTATTAATTACTTTATTCAGCCTGCACCTGCCTTTTTCTGTCTGAACCCTTATTGGGTCCTTTTCATGTATTTGAACTAAAACTCCTTCACTTCCTTCAGGTGTTGGTGCTTTCTCTCATGACTGTGGAGCTGTTTGGCTTCATGGGGCTGATGGGAATAAAGCTGAGTGCCGTGCCTGTGGTCATCCTCATCGCCTCTGTGGGCATTGGAGTGGAGTTCACCGTCCATGTGGCCCTGGTAGGCAAACAAACCCAAGAAATATGCACAAGAATTCATCTCAAAAGAATACTGACTATCGTGATATGGTTAAAGATCTTTGAATAATAAATCTCCTCACTAAGAGACATGAACGATGTTTCTGTGTGTGTTTTGTAGGCGTTCCTGACAGCCATAGGGGATCGTCACAAGCGGGCAGTGCTGGCGCTGGAGCACATGTTTGCTCCGGTGCTCGATGGGGCTTTTTCCACATTATTAGGCGTCCTCATGCTTGCTGGCTCTGAGTTCGACTTTATCGTCAGGTGAGTCCAAAAATCAAATCACACCCTTGTCGTTAAATGCAAACGCTCACAGGCCTGCACTTCTAGCAGCAGTTAAGCTACGGTTTCTATATGGTGTCAGTGGACTGTTGAGACCATGCCTCAACCTGTATGTCACACAGGAATCTACCTGAGACACCAGCCATGCATGAAAGCTCTCTCTCTTCTTCCACCCACATCTCCCTCTCGTATTCCCCCTCTGTAAACCTCATCCCTTCTCCAACAGGGTTCGTACATTTCTTGGAGAAGAATCCTCATATAAACAAGACCCTTTTCCGTCTCCAGCCTCCTTCCACCCGTTATGTATTTTCTTTCATCTTTCTCTTCTCTGCCTCCGTGTCCCTCATGCCGGACATTTTTAAGGGGGAACTAGAGGAAGGATGGAAAGTTGAAGGTCAGGAGAACAAAGAGGAGGAGGAGGGAAGTAGAGGGTACAAAGTGAAAGAGAGTGAGGGGGAGAAAAGTCCTCCTTGAGCTAGTTTAACTGCCCTCGCTAGACATTTATAAGCATTGGAAGGAGGATCTGGGTTGACGGGCAAGAAGGACAGCTGTAAAAAGCCAGGAGAGGTTGAAATTAAAGCAGACTCTGTGGCAGCTCTGCGTCGTCTTCTTTTGAATTTGCACACTCTTATAAACATCAGACTAAAAAAGTAGCGAGTCGTTGCTTTCCAAGAGATGTATAATTCTGTGCATTCTCAAGCTTTAGGTGTTCTGAGAAGTTTCCAGTGAGCTCAGTAAATGACTTAACATAGAGGAGGTAGCTGTATGATTTAGCTGACCTGCTCCTTTAAGAAAAGTGAGCACTCGAGTCTATGTGATCGGTGAGCACACACACACACAGTCCCCCTAACACAGACACACACTCACACACCCCTGACCCTGTAATCATGGGGGTCAACGATGGCGTGCCTTCCAGTGAGAGAACACACAGCAACACACTCGGAGAGAGACACACAAACAGACACACTCGCACACACAAACACAGGGAGGCCTCAAGACCTTCTCTCCTCACCTCCAGTGGTGTGCTCTGGTTTCTGGCTCAGTCTCGGGCCTCCATTTAAAGGTTCTGCTGTTGTCTTAGCAAACAAAGCTGCGGCCCAAGACGGCGCAATAACAACAGGCCTGGCTCGTATTTTTCTGCTTGCGCTGAAAGAAATGTTTCCCTGACTCTCCCCGTCAGCCCTGTGAATGTTTTCACTCCAAACAGTCCGGCGGGATACTCAGCCTGGTATGTGGGCTCCACGCGTCCATGTGTGTGCTTGTACGTGTGTCCCAAAGGTGACGTGGCCTTAACCCCACCTGGTGTGTTTTGACCAAAGTGATGACACAGTTATTTCAGTTTCAGAAAGTGTTTTGATAATCTAATAAAGGTAGACTATTGGTGTGTGGTTGGGCTTTAAAGACTGCGTTAATGATATACTGTATGAAGAACCTGTGTGTGTGTGTGTGTGTGTGTGTGTGTGTGTGTGTGTGTGTGTGTGTGTGTGTGTGTGTGTGTGTGTGTGTGTGTGTGTGTGTGTGTGTGTGTGTGTGTGTGTGTGTGTGTGTGTGTGTGTGTGTGTGTGTGTGTGTGTGTGTGTGTGTGTGTAACACCCATGTGACGTCATGGTGAGCTGATGTGCAAACTCAGCAGGAAATATTCTGAGAAATTCGGCTGAGTTAGTCGAGGTGATAAAGTTTAGCATAATCTACATACATACAGTACATTCACTTGGTCCCTCAAAAAATCCCTTCTCCTATTGGTCAACAATTGGGTTTACAGTAATAGGTTTCGAGGAGACAACTTTAAGATGTCAGAGTAAACAATAATAAATCCTCCTTCAGCAATCTTTCTTACCCATTTTAATGAAAGGTGAAAAACACAAATCCTTCGAAGGATAAGGGGAGATAATACAATCTTAAACCGTATGTGTGATACACACACACACACACACACACACACACACACACACACACACACACACACACATTTAAACCAACAGCACAGCGCAGAGTCAGGTAAAGGGCTTCATCAGTGTGTCCCTGATAACATGAGAGCTTCCACTGCAGAGAACCAAGTGAGCAGGAAAGCCTCTCCTAATGAAGAGAGCTGGATTGGAGGGAGAGAGCGGGGGGGGATTTAGAGTGGAGATTGGGGGGTCTTACCTGATACATTGGAGATTTAATTAGAGCGAGGGGATTGTGGAGTGGCCGGGAATTTCACAGGGGCTTAGCTGGAAAGAAGAGAGAGGAGTGATGCAGAGAAGAGAGGGAGAGCGAGGAGGGTTGGCGCTCTGAGGGTCCCCTTCTCTTCTTCCTAGACTAAATTGTTAAAATTCTATACCCTTCACTTCATTTGTTAGCCTCTCCCTCTCTCCTTTTTAGAGCCGGAGAGGAGAGAGAGGCCCCTGTCCTCTTGTGCCCCCCCCCCAGACCCACCCACCCACCCTTAATGTTCCCCTCACCCGCCTCTCCCCTCACCCCCCCCCCCCCCTTTTTTTACCCTCTCTTACCCCCTCTCACCCCCTCCTTCCTTCACATTCCTCACTGCTTTGTTTTCTCCATGTTTGCTTATACACCACACACCCAAGAGAGAGTACCCTCGCCCGCAATAACTGCCCCCCCCCCCCCTTTTTTTTTCTTTCTTCCCGTGCCTTTGAATTAACCAGCTCCGGCTAATTATGCTTCCCCTTTCTTTTCTCTCTTCGGCTTCTTAAAGACTAACTCTCTTTGGCAGGACTTAGAATCACATAAGGTACATTTCTGTTTTGCTCCTTGAAAACCACAGTGCATGCCTGCCTGTCTGTGGGGGGTTTACACACGTGTGTGTATATACGTGTGTGTGTGTGTGTGTTTGGGGAGTGGCCAGGCATCTTTGTGGAAGTATTATTTTGGGCATGTGTTATGGTTGATCTTGCACATGTCTACCCATGTCTAAACTTCTGTGGTTTGCACAGGTATTTTCTTTGTTTTTACTCTGTTTCTCTTCTTGTCTGTCTGGTGGTCTCAGCGATGTTTTCTTCTTCTATTTTGGTCCTAGTCATGACATTCCCTTTTTTTGTAGTGAAGTGTTGATGAAACAGGGGTAAAGCATGATGTAAATGAATAAATGCAACAGACGTATCCTTACAAGTTGTGTTGATTAGCTCTGACTTTAAATACTGTTCCCTCTAACTACTTCTTTGTGCGCCTCTGCTGTTTGCAGGTATTTCTTTGCAGTGTTGGCCATCCTTACAGTTCTTGGAGTATTGAATGGATTGGTCCTTCTTCCAGTATTGCTGTCATACTTTGGGCCTTATCCTGAGGTAAGATCCCATAAAGCTACGAGGAAATCTAATCTGGCTTTAAATAGAAAAGGCAGCGATGTATCATGCAAGGGTGCGTCATTAGCTGGTGACATAAGGATTAGTTTTTTTCTGAGCACTTGAAGAGGTTCACTGAATCCTTCCTCACGTTTTCTTTTTCTTACCTCTCAGGTGTCACCGGTCGATGGTCGCAGCAGGTTACCCACCCCGTCCCCAGAGGCCCCTCCTCCAGTGGTCCGCTTCTCTGTCCGTCCTCACCACACCACCGGCATAACAACCACCTCTGGTGCAGCTTCAGACTCTTCAGACTCTGAGTACAGTTCTAACACCACAGCGTCTGGCATCAGCCAGGAGCTGCAGAACTACAACCTGCCCTCCTCACACAGAGGACAAACTCGAGCAGAGGAGCAGCAGTACCAACTCCAGGCCAGCAGGGGCAGAGCAGCTAGGACAGAAGAGGAGAGAAGAGCAGGTTCAGGACACAGACGCTCAACTAGACAGACTGAACCTCCAGCTTATTCTTCGGTAGGAAAATATCCTTCATTGTGTTGCACGTATGATACTCTTAGTGTAGTTTCTGATTTTTGGTTTAAAATCCCATTGTTTTATCTACAGACTGTGTCCTCTCAGGGTTGTGATTCTGGGCCCCGGTCCAGGACTACTCAGCGTACCAGCAACAGGGACCCCAAGAGCCAGCTGCACTGGCAAGCCCCGCCCCCAGCCCGCCCGCGCATGGACGCTTTTGAAACTGCTACTGAGGCTGGGGGCCATCATGGCGCTCACAGCCATAGAGAACACTCAGCAGGCCATAGAGCCCGCTCTACCCACAATCCACAGCCTAATCACCACCTCCCACACCACCACCCTAACCCCACCCCGTACTGCCAACCCATCACCACGGTGACAGCGTCAGCCTCCGTCACTGTTGCCGTCCACCCGCCCCCTTTGTCCAACCAGAGCCCCCCCACTTCTTCTTATCCAGGATACACTGCAACAGACAGTTACTGCTCATCAGGGCCGAAGGAGCCAGAGACTGTCTTCCAGGACCCACATGTGCCGCTGGACACCCACACAGGGTTCAGGGGGGTCCAGGTGGAGGCCATGGAGCTTCAAGATTTAGAGTTTGAGGCAGCTGAGAGCAACAGTAGCAGGCGGGCGAGCTGAGGTGAGCTTTTAAGGACTTGATTTGATCTATGTGGAGTATAACTGGACTTTTTTTAAGCCTGTCTAATCAATGATTACTGATAACAGTATTTTATTTTGTTTTCCAGTTGTGTAGAAACTAATTACACCGGCCAAAGACCTGGCCTGGCACAGCCCAGCCCAGCCCAGCATAGCCCACCCTGGCCTAATCCCGGCAGAGAAATAACTCTCCAGTGTTGCCGTCATGGTGCTCATTCTTACTGTAATCCAGTGGATCCTATTGTCTTAGATATTTCTATCTATATTTAAAAGATGTATACATATGTAAATATGAACAAAAGTAGTTATTATGTTTGGAGATGTACAACTCCTCATCTTAACAGACTGGGGCTGCCATTTTATATGGTGTTTGTGTGTGTGTGTGTGTGTGTGTGAGTGTGTGACATGGAGAGATAGATCTCTGATTACTGTTCACTCATCTGTGGATCTGTGCCATTAGGAAGCTTCATCTAGACAAACATACCTGTCAGCATTCACTGTTGCTGCTCAAAATATATTTTTTAAATAATATACATTTATAACTCTATGCAAATGTCTCTTTCAACAAAAGAAGTGATCTGTCTTCATATATGTGTGTGTATGTGTAGCAGGTGAGTGTTGTGCTGTGTGGTCTGAAACAGCCCCTTTATTTTCTGGCTTATACATCAGATACATCCTGAAAACAGACTAACAATAACGCCTCACTTCAACATGAGGGAGGGGGAATGTTAGAATGATCAAACCGGGCTATGGTATGTGCGCGTGTGTGTGCGTGTTCATGTATGATTGTTTATTATTGTAAAAAGGTACGCATGTTAAACTATTAATTTTTTATCACAAACCTGTGGTAGTTATGAAACAATTATTGTTTAACTTGACACGCTATGCGTGCTATTTAAGACGAGCAGAAATGAAGAAATTTTAAAGCTGTTTCTTTTTGTTTTGGTTTATTTTGTTCTTTTAGTTTTGCCTCTGCATTGAAACCTGTTCCTGCTCCCAGCTTTGTATCACTGTCTGTTAGGCTGCTCTCTGGTTGTATTTTACTGTAAGAGGTTATGTATTGTTTACCCTAGCAGGCTCCATACAGGTTCTCTCTTATTAACTGGCATACAGTCAGTAAACCCACCTCAAACAACTTCCTCTGTCATTACAGGGACATTCATGTTACTGCTTCTTAAACAGGGTCAACACGGGCCACTAACTCTGTACCCTAAGTGTTGTGTTTAGTGGATAAGCTATATCTCAGACTTTATACTGTAACCTGATCCAACATGGCACTTGACTGCATTTAAACTTCATTCACAGAAATATCTCTCCTCAAGTAGCTCTTTATTTCTGTTCAAACAATAAGCTAGCCCACGCAGCCTGCTAAGGGCTAAGCCCTATATGGCCTGACAATGTGCTCGGTGTATGTCTTCCATGTATGTGTGTGTAAACATTTCTGTGTTCGCTGTAGTCCATCAGTCCATCATCTTTCTCTTTCTCAGCTCTCTTTAAGTGACAGTAAAGACAACTGGCCCCCTTTTGGTCTCAGCCGCCCCCACTGACCTCAGCTAATAAAAATCCACAACATAATGCCATGACACTAATTGGACAACCCCTCCCTTCATGTGCCAAATGGCACAGACCTGAGCCTCAGGGGTCATAATTTACTCTGCCACCCCCCTCTTTTAAAGCAATGGCCAGTTTGTCTGCATCTGGGCCTCTGTCAGCATACATACAATCCCCAGTTCCAGGTACCTGAACCCCTCACTGCATCTTCACCTCAGTTTCCTCTTCTTTTTAGTCTCCAACTCGCTCTACACGTGTAGCTCTTCCCAGAACTCTTTGCAGTTTTCCTCCCCCGTCCACCTTGTTATTACAGCTGCTTGCATGAAATAGCTTGTTTTGTTTGTTTGTTTCTCCCAATGTCACATTGGCAGTAGTGGAGAGTATCATAGCTGGCAACTATTTTATTCAGTTTAAATGTTCTTTTGTTTGTTTTTTTGTTTCAACGTTCGATTGCGATATTTATATTTTTGTAATATAAAATATGTTGTCATTTTCTTTCATTATTATCGTGATGCCAGTGGATAACAAATGCAGGGATTTTTATGTCTATTGAAACACTATTACAGTTTAATGTGTTGACATTAATGGAGTTTGATCTGTATAAAATGCTTACTAATGTTAAATAGGAAAAAAAAGAGTATATAACATTTTACACTACAGGTCTCATCATAGCTCTTAGAGGATTTTAAAAGGAAAAAAAATCAGTGGTTCCTCCAGACTGCCATTTTGGTCTCGGTTGGCGTGGATGTATGCTGTTTTCAGTTACAAAGATAAATGTATGCCATATAATTTATTTATATGAAAATTTATTTTTGTAGTGTACATAGTAGTTGTCAAGGTATTTGACAGAAGTATATTTTTAAAGAGTTTATATGTAATGATATACCATAACAGAAAAAAAAAAATCTTAAGGTGCACACTTTCACTGCTAACTGTCTTGTGAGACAACATCAACACCTCCCCTTCAGTATTATGTTCGGATCCTTGGAGAGAGACAGCTGTTTCTATGGGTTTGTCAAAGGCTAGCCATGAAAGTAGGAAATTGTACTAGCTCTCTAAATATTAATGTTCAAACACTGATAGAATTCTAACAAATAAAAATATTATAACTTATTTGTCTCGTTGTTCATAACTTTAATAAATGGAAACTGAAAAAGATGTATCCTGTCTCATTGTGCGCTGATATTCTTCATGAAGGTTTTGCACGCAAATTGAATGGTTTGAATTGTTGGGAAAGACAAAAGATAAATAATATGTAGACTCTGTGCTATGCTAACAGGCTGTTTGTGGTAGTTCATGTTAGCATAATCTTTTTTTATGGGAACTCCATTCAGAAAAGTATTCTACATATGTCTTGACTAACACCTTCTGTGAGGCTCTTTCATCAGTTTTAATAAAGTCAATTGGTTTCCCTTTCAGCTTTGTTCAAGTTATAGCCATGTCCTTTTCCATGCAAGTAAAAAAAAAAAGCCTGGTATTCCCTATTAAGCCAAGATGCAGGTAAACATGACCTCCCTTCTCCCGTATCCCCTCCGTCCCTCCCTCCATGGTGTCCTGCAGTATAAAACTCTGACATCTGGTCTGGAGCCATGCAGCCCCCCCAACCTCCACTCCCTGTTCAGTATGATTTTGATTGACAGCTTTATAGACTGCAAGGAAATTGGTTGTAGTTACAATACAGCTGGCCTGTTCAGAGTAATGAAAAAGGGCATGTGGCCTTGAGCTTGCTGCCCTGATGGTGAGAGCGGGAGAGAGTTTTGTCAACAACATGGGTGGCAGCTATTCATTCTCAGACTTGATAGTTGTAAGTGAAATTTTTAGGCACTTGAAAACCTGTGCAACTATAGCACTTTGATAAAAAATATAACTATGCCCTCTAAATTGTCAACAGATTCTTTGATGCGTATGTTTTTTTAGCAAAAACTTATTTTTGCCACAAAAAGGAATCTGTTTCCAAAGAGGCAAATTCAATGTAAACCTAAAAGAGTCTGAAGAACTTACTGACCCTGGATCTGTGGTTTAAACCAGGCAGTTGGCATGTCATTATCTTTTAAAGCCAATAAAGGCACACTACTCTGCAGTGTGTTGTCCAAACAAGGCAAAGAGGAAGGCTGACATCTTACAAATGACAGGGTGTGTTTGGAAAGCTGGGTGGCAGGATGTTTTCTTTCATCTTTTGAACTCTTCTAACTGGACTTGACATTTTTAGTCTGTCCCTTGATGAGTACAAGCAACAGGCTTGCAGCGAAAGATGCAGGTGTTGCGGAAGGCAGATTGTAAAGTGACACATGGATAACATGGAAAACATGTTAGAAAACTGCTAAAAGGTCCAATAGCTGGGACCATACCATGGCTGTTTGTGGCCAATATGGTTCATGAAGCACTCATGTCTTTTAGGTCTCCATAACCAGCCCTCCCTCCATAAATGGGGGACCCCAGGTCAAAGCACCAACACACCCCCTCCTTTTGCCCTGCCTTACCCTTTAGCCCCCTTCACCTCTAGCCTATAGACCCATGCACACACACTTGGATTTGCCCTCAGAGGTAGAACTTCACATATTGAGAAGCCCTTCATTGTCGCTAACGAGACCCAGGTTGTTAATATATTGAGTGTTTCCTGTACCTGTCTCCAGAAAAAGAAAGGGAGGACAAGGGAGAGAAAAATGGAGGGAGAACCGAAAAGGAAGAGGGAGACGGCAATTAAGAGGGCCCTTCTCTTCTACACTAATTGACAGCCCTGCCATGGCTCTCTGCCCAGACTGGGTGACAATGGAGCGGAAACACACCATACACAGCAATGCTTTTTTTCATTCTTCCTAATTTCATTCATCTGTGTTTTTATTGTCCGTGGTTTCTAATTTCACATGTGCGAACACTGCGAAGGGACTCTTAGAAAAAATAAACTATTAATTCCTGTGTTCAAGTCCTTTTTCACTTTTATCTGTCCCTCCCTCTCCCTCTTACTATCGCTCACTTCTTCCCCGAAAGGCTTGTCCCTCATCACCTGCCGGCAGAGTTAAATCCTTTGGGTGTACACTCTCAGCTACATGAATGATTGCTCTGTTGACGTGACTGCTTGGGACACACACAAACATACACATGCACTCCTGCCAGACCGAGGGACAGATTTACATTCTTTAAAAAAGCGAGTTTAAGAATAAATCTGGAGAAGGGATCACATGGTGTGTTGATGTGATTATAGATCCAGACTGATATGGTTTTAACCTTGAGTTCAAACTGACACCTTAAAAACCTATCAAAGGCAAGACATGTATTTGTTTCTGTGTCTGTCAAACAACGTGAACAAGGGTGGTTGCCAGATTGACAAAATGTCAAAGATACTGTAAGCCAGACTTGAGTCACAATGAATGAATGACAGTGCTTCACATTAAAGCGTGGTGCAACAAAAAAAAGATAATCAGGCCGATTTGGAGCCCAATTTACACTACAGAGACTCTTTTCAGTATTAAAAAGCACATTTCTTTTGTCTTCTTTTATATTCTATTGTCTTGTGTCACGAGGTGTGTGCTTTTTTGCTGGTGGGTGTTGGTGCTAGGCTTCAGTTCCCACCTAGGGACCAGTTTGACTCGGCTGGTTGTTTTGTCTCCCAAAGAGGGAGTCCACTCATCCTACAAACCGATCCAGAAGAATCTGAAATCTAAATCCCCAGAGTCCAGTCCTACATATTACGCTGTATTAAAGCGTTGTTCCGCACACTGCATTAGAGTATGTGTTTATATTCTTAAAAAAGCCTTTCTGAGAATGACGTGAGAAATATGCTGGGTATTTGTTTGACACGTTGGAGAGAAGTTTGGTTGCCGGAGCCAAATTCTGAGCATAAATCTGCTAGTTGACAAGGGACTCCAAAAACTGTCTTCTCTTCATAACCCCTATCTCTCTCTCTAAATTGCTTACAGTTGTTGTGTCTGGATGGATTAAAGAATGAATTCAGGCTTTAAATATCAAATGGAGTGATAGGAAGATGGATTGTAAAAGATATCAATTGAACAAGCTGTTCAGAGAAGGTTTTAAAATGTGTTACTGCTACGTTGTCCATGTCATAAGAAAATACAAGAACTTGCTTACAGAATATTTTTTTGTAAAATAATTTCATACTTTAAAGTTAATGTGAGGAACTTCTCTGTTTGTGTTGATTTTGACATCATTTCTCTTGGCTGATTTTGTCCTGTACATGTGTTTAATAAAGCATCTCATTCTGCTTTCTTTGCAGCTAAACCTAAAGTAGTTTGAATTGAAGACTGTTTGTTTTTGCAGCATATTGTCATACCTAGCCTGCAGCAGCTGTTTCAGGCTATACATTTCATGGAAATAGTTGTCGATCATAGTCTTGTTATCTTTTAATGGTCAAATAGAGGCATCCTTATAGCTTTCAATCTGTTTAATTACGAGTTAAAAACTCATAGCGCTTTAGAGCTTTGACAACATTTCTGCTGCCTTAATGCTTCCTCTCAGTTTTCTTTTGCCATGGCTTCACTACAAGGATGGCTATGTTAGTCTTTTGGTTGGTTGGTTCACCCTTTGATCCAAAGCCTCCATTGTACTTTGTGTTTAGTACAAATTAGTAAATGATACATTGCATAACTTGATTCAGCTAGAGCTTTATTCCAAAGCAACTTGGACGAAAGACAAAAATTACAAGAACTTTGGAACCTCATCAAATATGTGTAAGAGCTCCAAGTGCTTTATTTAGAAATAATATCAGAATGGCTACGATATGTGTCTTTGTAATGTGCTCAAAGGTACACTCAAACCCAAAAAGGTGAGTTTTTAGACAACAGCCAAACAGTTTTGAAAATGGAAACTTTTGAACTTTTGAGCCAGGACATGAAACATGACTTCATTGAGAAGCAGCAAGGGTCCACTTCAGGGCATATCAAGCAGATCATCAGTAGCAGATTAGCGATCAGGATGAGGTGGAAGATTTGATTATTTTATGGACTCAAAGTTGATCTAAGAATTAATCACGGTGTCTAAGTACCAGTGTCTTGGATTGATTTCATGCAACGACTGGAAGGCAGTGAAGAAGAGTTTTGTATTTCAGAAAAAACTTGATCAGGTTGGAGACCAGCGTGATGGCTGTATCCTGGATGAGCTACAGTGGTGCAGCAGAGGTTTCCTCTTGATATTATCGTGAAAGAATCTTCTGGTTTGACCTGTTGCAGTGATGCTTGCAGGACGGATACTCTGTTAAGTTCAAGCTCAAGTTCACCACATCATTCTAAGGTTTGAAAAATAAGGAGGTAAAGGATTGGTTTGACCAAGCCTGGAAGAACACAGCTCTGATTTTTCAAGGTTGAACAGTATTCAGACATCCACTGACAGACATCAGCCAAAATAATTGAAATGTTGATAGTAACATAAATTCTGTATTCTTGTCTGTATTTCTACACGAAACAAAAAAGGAGATCTGGGGACCCGGACCATAAACCCTGAGGAACCACAGTAGTGTGGCTACACAGGTTCAGACTGTACACAAGTACAGTTCTTGAGGTATAGCATACTGATGGTAGCACATTGTTATCATCATTCTTGCCAAATATTTGAATGTTAGCATGCTGACCTTAGTATTAACTTAATTGTTGCTGCAGAAGTCATTAATCTAAGCCCAGGGGAGAGGTATTCACGAAGAATGGATCGTGGCCACTAATAGCTCCAAAGTCCAATTCTGTGGCACAGTTCCCTCCAACTTCATTCAGGCATGTGCTGTTTTACGTTGTTTGTGAATTAGACTGCTTTTGCAATAAGATGGGGGGGGGGGGGGGGGGGGGGGGGGGGGGCGCAATATTTCCCCAAATTGTTGCATAATGACTCATCTAAAGAAGTGAAAACAGCACCAGTGCACTGAGCCACTATTTGTGCAGTGCATTAAGATGAGTATTTCAGTGTGCTGGTTAAATAAGATGGTGTCTTTTGTTTCACTGAGTGTAAGCTGTTTAATTCTTTGGTGAATTAGGCCCTTAAACTTGTATTGTTCACATGTTAAATACCAATTTTCAACTCATTTTGGATTATTTTGGATATTCAACATTAGTTGTGTCTTTCAAGGCTTTGGTTCTTACTTACTACAGCTCTCCAGGAATCCTGAAAGAGGAAGAGGGAGTAGAGAAGAAAGGGGGAGAAAAGCTGCTTTGAGGTCCAAGATAGAGATGGAATCATTTCCAGTTCTTAGAAACAGATGACATGATTCACAATGCATTCAACAGCATTCAAAGGCTTCTGCTACAAGTGGTCCCAGAGCAGAGCCAACATCTCTCATCTCTCATGGTTTGAAGCAGAGATCTCAACATATTTTCCAAGTTTATTATTACTATTGGCTGTTGTTGCTGCGTTCAGACAACAATCTAACCGTTATGCTGATGTGCTTTAATTTGTAGTGTTTTCTCCAAATTTCACAACTTCATATTTCTTCTATTTGATGCAGATTCAGACCACCCAAATCAAGCTTGAAATATTTGCCCTGAAAAAAATGTTTTTTCATAGTAAGAAAAGTAATAAATGAACTTGATTGAAAGAGAAAGAGGGTAAGAGAAAATAAAGTAAGAGGTGTAATCAAGTCACAGGGAAGGGGGAGAAAAAATTAAGAGTAAAGACAGATGGAAAATGGAGGGAGGAGGAAAGTGAAGGGGGTTGCAGGATGGTTGATGGTGGATGGGAGTAGCCGTATGAGAGTAATTATAATGACTGATGTTGTTTACTCCCATTTCCCCTCGCATCATTTATTCTGTGGAGGTGGAAAACCCACCCACTCTTTCTTTGCGTTACAGACGAGTGCTACGGAGTGATGCCAAGCCATGTCATAATACTAATAGTGGGAGCATTTATCCTGCATCCCCTCTGCTTTTCATCCCCTTTTACTTATATTCTACCTCTATTATACTTCTCTTTTTTAAGTCTTTTTCATCACTTTCCATTTCACTTTGTTCTTATCTGTCTCAACCCCTACTCACTCTTCCTGTTCTTTTGTTTTCATTACTGCTGTGTGTGACTGCTGTGTTTAGGCCAAGAACATGTAAGATGTTAGCGTGATGTACAGCCGTTTACACTAAGGTTGACAAACTAAGGTTGGATGCTGTCATCCTTTCTTCCTTTTGTTTAATGTAGACCTGGTGGTGTGCATGCATGCACACACACACACACGCACGCACACACACACACACACACACACACACTAAAGTGAACACAAGCACCACCCACCTCTGTGTTTAAACTACGCTGTTTTTCTTCGCCAGAAAACATGCAACAATGTATGGAAACAGATGTGTCATCTAAAAATGCAAAAGGGGGGGGGGGGGGGGGGGAGACAGAACGAAAACCACAGCTAAATATTTTCATCTGTGTCTGGGAGTGTTGAGCGAATACACGATTCTGCAAATCCAAACAAAACTGGAGCATATGATTTCACATGTCTAACACTTTGTCCTTAAGAGGAGGGTTTAAAACTGTAAGTCGTAAAGGAAGTAAAAGTGGTACAAATGACTTAAAGTACAGTAAAGTTCAGGAGGGTCTTTACTTGTTGGCGATGGTAAACACTTTGGAATTTGCTAATGATCTGCCCATTCACAAAGAGGAGAGGAGAGATTTTTTTTTCCCATCTGTGCTTATTGATTCTGGCACCATGACAAATGCCTAATGAGAAACAGGGCTGGAGGAGAGCTCTGAGGACCCCAGAGGGAGGCTCAGTCTGAATCAACACGCAGACACATGCTCAGAAAATACACACACAGATATGAGAGCACACATTCAGGCCTTATGTGACTACACAGAGATGAGCTTGTATAGTAATCACAGACATGGATGATCGAATAGGTGTCAACGATAATTCCGAACACTGACCTCCTTTGTCTGACAGGTGTTCTTTGAAACTTTTTTCAGATGTTAATTCCATTTCAGGATACATCACTTTTTCGTTGTATCAACTTCATAATGGGAACCTATTTGGGTTCGTCCATTTAGGCATAAAGACTCAACTCATGTATACATTAAGAATTACAACATCTGAATCTCATGTTTAAAAAATGCTGTCCAATCTGCACATAAGACAACCGGAAAGACAAATATGCCCCGTAGAATTCCTGCATTCCTGCTCTTTTTACAAGGGGCACAGCAGGTCAGACTCAAAGCGCTTCCTGTCAGCATAGGAAAGCGCCATCGAGTAAGATATTGAACCCCAAATTAGCCCTGATGATCAAGGTAACACCTTGAATAGAACTGACATCAGAGAGTGTCTGTGTGAATGGGTTTACAAGAGGCAAGTTGGGAAGCGGTGTTTCGATGCACAAATTCAGGGTGTGGCCAGATTTGCGCCTGGGCTGGTCCAACTGGGGCACTGACAAATGCAGGGGTGGCATTAATGGTGTATTCCATTTGATCTTAGAAATTGGAAATACCAAGTTGCAGTTTGATATGCCATCAGAAACGTCCACTGAAGTCCAAACTCCAAGTCCAAAACTTGGAGGAACTTTAGCAGCTCGAGCAGAAATCCAACATGGCTGCAACCAGCTTGAACAGTAAAGTTTAAGCTGTACACCATAGTGTTTATTAGCAACTTGGACAGGTTCCGTGTCCACAGATAGGATAATGCAGTTTCTATCTGTGGACATGTAGACATGTTACTTTTGTGTGCAAACTTTCACTTCGTATGTTGCTATCTCCTGAAATGATCAACTCAATTTGGTTTATTTTTTATATAGCACTTTACACACAACACAGTTGATCCAAAGTTCTGAACAGTGCAGATAAAAACAACTGATCAATTGATTTCATTATTTTAGTAGAGTAAAAAAAAAAAATCACTTAAAATAATATCCTCAAAAATAGGTCCTAAGGTATTACACACACAAGCAAACATCTGAAACAATTCAAAAAAGTAAAAAAACACAGAGTTCTTGTCTTTCATTTCTCAATGCAAGTCACATATTTACTCGGACTTTTGGGTGGTATCGGTTTCGCTCCTGATGAACCAATGCAAACTCGTGGGTCTGCAAACCCTCAAGCATGCACAGGCACGCACACGCACACGCACACGCACACGCACACAGAAACACGTTTTAAACTTTAACAGAGACCTGATTGGAGTGGAAGTTGTCGGCGTAGGATTTGAGAGCAGGAAGTGTGTAATTATCATGGACAGAGGGGCAGATAGATGGAAGTGTGTGTGTTTAAGACTCCCCCTCAATTTCCCTGCAATCTACTGGACTAATAGAAAGCAGGTGTGTGTATGTTACTGTGCAGAGCATGCAATTGTATGAATACACCTGAAGGTTTGCGTGTGATACAGTGTGTCATTGCAAAAATTGATCGAGTTCAAGTTTCTCTGTACTGTATGTTGAACTTGGATGATAAGTGACTGAGTGACAGGGACCATGACTATGTTGGGGCCCAAGAAAGATAGAAATGATTCTCACAAAGTGTCCCCTTCTCTGCAATTAGAGAGAAGTTCAACAATGACAATGACTGAAAAAGTGAAAGTTTGTTGAACGATAATGATACCAAACTTTGTTTTTGACTAGTCCCTGCATCTTCCCGGAGGAAGATCTTTTAAAAACTTTTTATTCAATCACTAATAAACTGTACTACTTCACTACCAGTGGGCTTTTTTTAAATCTGGCAATGCCAGTTAGAAGCAAGACCTTAGATGTAACAACTGCAGTTTTATTGGCAATGCTTTTTTGACTCACTCATTGTAAATATAAATCTGAACATGATTACTTCCTAATGGTTGGTTACCAAATTATTGAAGACAGCAGTCTTGTGTCTTGAATTTAACCTTCTGTAATCAGAAGGAGTACCAGATAAACCTGTGTAAAATACACATTTTATATTTGTAACAGATGGAAAAGTTTACTGTTTTAATAATTGTGTCTCTGTGGTTCACAGTAAATGTGTTTGTGTGTGTGAGAGTGAATGTGTACAAGCTATTGCATGCAGTACTGTTTCACATTGGTCACAGGACCACTTTCCCTTTCCCAGCCAATCCCCAGCTTCCTCTCAGCGCAATAAAGAAGCATGCTTTAAAAATGCCTGGAATCACCATAAAAAAGTGTGTCCCTGCAACCACATGTGTTTGTACATGAGAGAGAGAGATAAAAGCATAAATAGTAGATTCATGTTTGTATATGTTTCAGAGACTCAGTGAGCATTGTATGTCAAGAGAAGTAAAAGGGGGTTATGTAAGGTAAGATCTGTTTCTCTAGGCAGGATTTCACACTCATCTTCTGTGACTGCTCACACCAGACATTATAAAGCAGTTGAGACACAATTTCCTTTTAAGGCGCCTCTGTATTGCATTTTTATTTTCAACTTTTTTGCATCATTCTAGATGAACGTGATGACCCAGTGCAGCTCTGGGGAAGGCTGTAACGCCATGTATATATATATATATATATATATATATATACTCACTCATTGTAAATATATATATATATCCTCAAGAAACAACAATCTTTTTTATTGGTTGTTCTCAACACGGGACAAAGCCTAAAAAAGACAAAAGTCAGTTTTATTGTTGAAAATTACAGAGTGTGTTGTGAGGTTCACTCCAGAGCTGTGGAGCACAATAAGCTTTGTAGTTTTTACAAGTACAGTTTTAAGAGAACAAAGTAGAATCAGGGTGAGAATCAAATGTTTTAACTTCTGAAAAACTGTGATCAGAAAACATATCCTCTGAGTCTAACAGGAATAGTCAATAGTGAAGAGCAGATGTTAACAGCCAAGTCCTCCAAAATGATCTCGATATTTTCAGGAACGCATGTGAAAACAACGAGTGGTGAGCTTGGAAAGAGGGATAGAAGGAGATTCTGAAAGAGAGAGATTGAACAAACAAACAAACAGATCAACAACAACAACAACAGATAGTACAAACTTATAGCAATAACGATGGTAAAAGTGAAAATACCATCTTTTATACTTTACAAGTTACATTTATAAAGATTGCCTACATATTTTGCAATATTATATCTTAGACGACATTACGATTGTTGCCCTGTACTACTGAGTTAAAATGCATGTCTTCATCATGTCTTCACATTTAATGTTTTTGCTTTAAATGGCACAAATAGCCATCTATCTTTAACTCACATTTTAAGTAAGTCAAGCTGCAGGGGATGGTAGTTTTACTGGCACTTTGAAAGGGAATGCTTTTGAAAACAGCAGTCTTACATTGTGTTGTTGGGAAATTGCAGCAAACACTGTAATGATAAAATGATAAACGATGGACTCTCACTTGTACACATGTTATCGATTACACATTATGTTTTAAGATGTCTACCCAATTATAAATTAGCCAATTGATAGCCGACGCAAAGAAGACCAGAGCATACCATCAAGATTACGACAGCATTCATGATCTTTCATCAAGTTCCTTCATTGAAAACAAAAAGATATGTTGATGACCATGCCAAAATAAATTAAAAAAAAAGATTGGCTTAAAGGCTGAGTTGGAAATGACACAATAAAGGTTAATCATCAAGACAAATAGGAGTATGTCAGATGTTTTTGTTGGTAAAAGAGATAAAAAATAATCTATAACAGTTCCTCTCTAATTAAAGCTTCACTGGGGCTTCATGAATCATTTTGCAAACCAGACAACTTTTGATAAACGACAGAAATAATATGAGGATGAACTCACTTATCATGTATCGTTTTTACAAGGTTCATAAAATAGATCACAGTGTGCAAAGACTTATCAGACTGTATGTATCAGAGAAAAGGTTTCCACAGTCAAGTAATGAACACATTTCTGCTTCACATAATGGGTGGCCCAAATATATATTTTTCACACTTCTGTGCTCAACCATTAAAAACAAATGCATTCACATTTGAAAAAAAAGAACGAAACTCCAGCCTGGAAGTTAAAACTTTGTGAAAGTGTGTGCATGAACATGCTCATCAAGAACGTCAGAAGAAACTTGAATTTTGTGCAATGGGCAACCTGCAGTGTTTAAAATGAATAATGAATAATTAGGTAGAAAAAATGCAGTTGTTCGAGTGTCCACTTGAGGCTAGCAGCAAAAGCCAATTACAACCCATTAGGCCTCATATTAAAATGCTCACTTTTTACAGCATTATTACAGAAGAAAAAAAACCTTGATCAATACGATTTTTTCCCAATTGTACATGGGTTGATTTTTTTTAAACTCTTCCGATTTAAACATAATAAGCCTAGGATTAATTTACGTTTGAACTGTCTCTATATGCATGCAGTGAATGTACTATTGAAAAACGTGACAAAGAGCATGAAAGCTAACTTAACAGTGCTTATGATGGAGCACATTCATTCCTACTGTGGTAGCCAGCTGTAGAGACCACACACAGTCCAGGGCATCAACCAGAGGAACATCAGTATGGGGAACACTCAGATAAGTATCAGGTCATGTAAGGCCACAGTGGAAGAAACATGGTGATAATGGCTGTGGCCTGGACCAGAACAGGTAATAGGATTGGTCTGGATCAGAACTGGCAAATGTTGTCAGCAGCTGTGTTGCTCCTGTTGTCTGTTAGCCTGGGATAAACTCCAGAGACTGATACCCAAGCTCTCCACCAGGCTCCATCGCTTTCTGGCCAAACCATGAGATCCAAAAACACAAATACTTCAAAACTGAGCCATCACAGGCTTTGACTTTCTTTCCAAAATTTATATATGATTGTGTTTTTCTTCATTATTTAGGGAAATGGTTGGATTTATAATTTTCCAACTAAAAGCTTGCAACAACTCTTATGATTATTTAGGCCTTAAAGTGACATTATGTGTGCTTCATGTTGACCTAAATAAATACCAGGAGGGAAAAGAGGCACCTGTGAATTCAAGATGCAAAGAATAAAAATGGTGTATCTGTTGAGATTAAAAATGAATGCTTATTACCATCTGAGCCTTTTTCAATTTTTGTAAATTTGTAAATAAATACCTTTGTTCCTAATAGCGAATATACTTGATTATGCTTTTAAGTTTAGTAAAATGTTGTGTTAATTTCTAAAGTCCATGGTTATGATTATTTTAAAGTAATGAACATTTCTGGTCATTGCACTAATTACATGCTGGTAGATTTGTCCAGCTGGCAATTATAAATTGTTGGCTGTTATCAGACCTGCACTGTAAGCTTTTACCCATATGCACTTTTAAATACACACGCACACACACACATGGATGAGTTGCTACCCTACTGCGTGACAAACCGTCTCTTGGCTCTGTAATAATCACAGAGTAGCAGTACAGTAAAAACACACGTGGTTTACACTAAATTTCTCCTAGCTTCCATATGTGCGCCCATGCAAGACACCCGCACATCCTTAAGGACAAACACAGACACACACACAGACACATGCAAAGACACATTCATACACACAAAAAACATCAGTGTGTGGGTTTCCACTTTGGGCACCAAACATCTCTCAATTTTTTGGCCATGTTTTTTCTTTCCTTCTCTCTGTTTTTTTTTAAAGTTTTGCCAGGAACCTTGTTCCAAACCCATATGCAGATGTTTATATAAGACAGAGACTCACTGATGCACACACACACAAACACACACATGCACAGACAGCACCATGCAGGGAGACCTAGCTCTGGTACATCGAGAGTGGAGATGATGGTGAGCCTTGGCAAGTATCTTGTGATTTAAACTGATTCCTTCACTGGATATTTATCACATTACCTTGCTTTCATCAAATGCTGGATTCACTTTTTATGTTTTTTTTGTTGTTGGGGGGGATAGTATATAATGTGAAAGCAGACACTTAGGCCTAGGTCTAAAATAACTAACATTGACTTCTTACACTTGTAGTAGATATGATGTCATATACTTTCAAGGGAATCTAGACTAGAAGAAAAATTCTGTTGCACCTTATTTCCATGTTCTAGGAAGCAGGCCACAAGCATCAAATATGGGGAAACAGGCCAAACTCAAACACACGCCTAAGCCATGTGCACACACCTGTGTACACACCCACATACTCATACACACATACAGACCCGGACTTTCCTACCACAGAAATTCTGATGTCTGATGTTGAGCCACTGGACCACTTAAACAAATTCCCCATTCTACATGTACAAGACTGCTTCACTGCAACATTTAAACTGTGCACACATAACATGTCTCCTACATGTATATTGATCAACATTTAAATGGTAAAAGCACACATTAACAGACACCACCACATGCACATGCACAAGAAGGACATCATTAAGACATCAAATCAAACTGTGTATGTGTGCACATGTTAAGTGCATGTAACCTATTTGTCATGCAGGCATGCATGCCCACAAGCACACACTCATGTCCATGCACACACTCACGCATATGACATTACGTATGTTTAAACAACCATTTCCTGGTGCAGTATGTGCTGGGCTGCTCTGGGTCTGGCTGGAGCCTCTGGGTGATTTGTCAGTTCAATCCATGCAGGCCGAGAACTCCTCAAAGTTTGCTTTGGGTTCCAGAGGGACAGACTCTGAACCCCTGAATTCCTGGCCAAGGTATGCACTTTGCTTTACCCTCTGGACTCTCACCCCTGAAAATGCATGACATACATACATACACACACACACACACACACACACACACACACACACACACACACACACACAGATGAGAACATAAGCATATGCAGAGAAAGGTGTACATTTGCAAAAGTGGTCACACCAGCAAGTTTAGCACACACTTTTACACATACAGCATGGTCTTTGTTCCAGGCATTTCCTTATATTCCTCTTAACCCCTGAACTGTTAATGAGTTGGTGACAGCTTTCTCTTTAAAACCAAGGCAGGTTAGATAAGTCCAACTGAACACATGAAAAACATTTTCATTAGATGGAATGCATGGTCTGATTATGCTCAGTGGATAAAGCTTGGTCACAGATTGTCTTTAATGGAACATGTTATCCACAACTAACAAAATTAACAGTCTTTTCATAATTTCAATTAAACTCAATTCAACCGTCATTTACAATCACATCGAGTCATTACAGAATCAATTAAAAGACAGATAAACTAATTCATTAAACTTAAGACAATTAAAGAAAATAAGTAAGTAATAGAAAAAACTCTAACATCTACTAAACTAATTTGGCAAGCACAAAAATGCAAAAAAATAAAAACACACTAACGTGATAAACCCTTAAAGGGGATTTCATCCTTTTTCCAACTTAAAGCAGTATTGAACTAACCTAAACACTATATATGGACAGAGACACTGTTGAAATCTGTTTTGACTTATTATCTATTTGTGTGGCTGCTTGTGGCTTCTCAGAAGGAGAAATCATCCTCTGACTACTATTACAGCCATATGTAATCTGTCTGCAAACCTGTCAAAATGTTTGTTTATGTGAAGCCTTTTTACTAGCAAAGCTCATAGAGTAGACCAATATTCATAACTGTAAGTATTATTTCTATCTTTAAGTCACTGCACTTTGTACATAGCTTATATTAGTCTTACTTGATACTTATTGCTTATTTTGATGTCTGCATTCTACTTTATTATTTCTGTTTTCAAATTCCGTATTGTGTTTAAGAGCAACGGTTTCAATGACTCAATTTCCCAGCAGGCCTTGAGAAGAGAGCGGGCGACGACAACCAGCCAATCGTCTTTTTCCATAGACGGAAGTTAGGAGGGGAGAGGGAATTTCAGATGGTTTACATCACGGAAGGAAAGGTTTGTCTTCTTGTCTGAAGATGTTGAATCAATGACTTCTACTCTGCGAAGATTTGAGATCGATGTCGACACCATTCGTGAACATGTAAGTCGACATTTAAAGCTGCTATAGCCAATATTCACACGGCAGTAGATTAATAAACATGCTAACAAGTTAATAGCTGGAATAGTGTAAGCTCGGTAAAGCGGTTTAATTACTATTATTATTATTATTGTTTCAGGGAGTTGTGACATCGTCTGACTCACAGACGCAGCATTTTAAGGCTCTTGTGTATTCAAAAGTGAACTGACTGAACGCAGTATCCGTGTGCAGGCTACCTGTAGCTGAGTGAAGGAAACACTGGCACCCTGTGGTCTGTTGGAGGTATTACAACTTTAAAGTAAGATTATTACACGTTTAAAGTAATCTTTCTGCGTTTATTCTTCTGGTCAGGGATGGACAACTTTGGTCACAGCAAGGGCCACATTCATTCATTTTATTCTCACTGCCAGGGGGCCCAAAGTGTAGGATGAAAATAAAGATTTACATTCAATTATGTGTCAAATGTCAGTCAACATTTATGGACATATTTCTGGTTTTTATGACTTCATGGCAGATGTTGTCATGTTTTCTTCATGTTTCCCATCAATTGATATGTAAATAAAATAATATTGGCCTGGGGACTATGTTGAGGAGTGATGTGGGGCCACATGTGGCCCCTGGGCCACCAGTTTCCCACCCCTGCTTTAGGTAGACAGCTAATGCAAGTTGCCAAAACACAATTCTTAATTTCACACAGACTTGCTGGTTCAAATCATCGAATACATGTCCAGTTGGCTGAGTAAAGACAAAGTGTAAGACAGTAAAAGATTGTAATTATTTTCCGCTCAAATATGTATATGCCTGACTTGTAATCGTTAATTTCCATCGGTTAATTCTCTTCACTTTTCTTCATTAGGATTCGTGATGAAACTTTGAATGTGGGAGCAAAAATAAGAAAGCATTTATCATTTTATTACCTGGAATTAGCTGTACATAAATCTCCCTTGTACGGCTGTCAATGCCTCGACCCCCGCAGTGATCTCTTGAAGTCTAGGCGTTCTTAAACACGCTGCAGCATACGCGGGTACATTTTTTTTAAAAAGATGAAGTTAAACTGATTTGATTAAACTGAAATAATGTCAACAATCTCATAACTGGAAGTGCAAACTCACCCTAACCCAAAGCAAACGAGCTTAGTTTAACAAATCTTCAAAGATAATATTTGAGCAGTCACATCTCGTTCCTGCTCCAGAACGTGGACAGCAAACACCGGAGCTGCTTGCGAGTGTGTTTACGAGTAAGCACGAATGTTACTTTTTCGCCTGTGTGGCATCTGTTTGCAAATACACTGATGCATGATCTGTGTCTAACTGTAACTATCTCTGCTTGATTAAGATTTTTGATAAAATTGTCTGCTACTTTTATATTGAGCAATCATTTTGTTTCCAACTATGTTTGAATCAAAATGGATCACCGTACACGAGGAAACAAGAGGCGCTTCTCATTTGGGTGTTTTTTTTTTTTTTTGCTCCTTGAAAGTGAGTATTTATATATTCACATCAGCGAGCCATAGGGGCTTTCCAGCTGAGATGATGGCAAGACATTAAACAAATTGTGTGCAGTGAGGTGATCATAAAACACAACCCTGTGGTGTCTTACTCAGACCTGTCATTATGGCAAAAAACAGCACACACACACACACACACACACACACACACACACACACACACACTATTCTCAGGCTTTCCAAATTCACGCTACACATCCCGACAAACATCCTTGTGATCTGCCCCCCCCCCATGATTTCCCCCCCATCATCATAAAAGGTGAAGAATGTTGTGTTTATTTCTCAGTAGGCCTCCGTGAATGTGTTCGTGTGAAAAGGTTTGGTCGCCTGCAGCTTTCAGGTTTGAAGCTTAGATGGTGGTAATAAGAGCTTAACATAACCAGATGAACTACCTCGATCGCCATAAATGTTCCTCTGATCATAACCTTTAATTTCACTGTTTCATAATTTAATTCTGCTCTAATGGAAAATAGGGGTAGATGTAGGCCACACACACACACACACAACGTATAAAGATGCGTTTGCAGGATGATATTTCGGGCTGGCTCGGGTCATAAAACTCCACAACAACGTGGTTTTCCTTGTTCAAGTCAAGTGGATCCACGACTGTTAACACTTAAGAAATAATGACAGCTCTTTGCGACCAATGTGGATGGTTATAAGTGTTCATTTATGTTCATTTATAATTTGATTGGATTCAAAGATCACAACATAAAAGTCGACATGGTGCAGCTGAAAAAAAGCCTCAAACAAAAGATGTTGGATGTTGTGTGTATAATCCACAGGCTTGATTATGAGTTATGATTCTTTTTCTTTTTTTTTTCCTTTTTTTTATTTGTGTGGGCTTAGGATGTCACCTTGTTCCTGAGACCATTCAGCTGAACGAGCAGATCATGTCTCAGCTGCAGCCACAGAGCCAGCTCCTCCTGAACACCGAGCAGATGCAGCTCTGGCTGGACAAAGCGGTGGCGTGGGGCCAGGCTGAGCGCCCAGAGAGCCAGAGAGACACCTGCCTGCTTTTGAACAGACTGAGGGATTTCCTTCAGCGACTCCTCACACACATCAATAGCATGGTGAGCCATTAAGAAACACTGAGCCTTTTCTTTTTACTTTAAAAAAGAAGGAGCAAGCTCTAACTTTTACATTTGTGAGAGATTGAGATAGTCCCTGACCTCTTACAGGGTTGAAACACCTTACATAATGAACTATATTAGTTAATCAGTTAGGCCTAACAGCTGTCTGATTAATCAAGCACTAAGGTAATTCAAACAGCAGCACTTCTTGTACACACACACACACACACACACACACATGCACACACTCTGGAATACGCACACGCTGACTCTTTGTCAGAGCGAGAGCTGGAAGGATCGCAGTAACAGAGGCTGCTCTGTGCTGTGCAGAGGCTGTCTGGCAGCGCTGCAGTGTTGAGTTAGTCAGGTAATAGCCGCATTGGGACCTTCGGCGCTAAACTAATGTATCCCTATATCAGGTCCAGCAAATGTGGGAAGGGGGCAGAGGACAGGAGGGGCGCAGGGCTGAGAGATCTCAGTGTTAATTCGACCTTGACGCCTGCCTCCAGCTCCCGCTCTTAGAACTCTCTGTCTTCCTGCGTTTTTTTTTTTTCTCACACAACGTACGCTGAAGAAACGTTTCTCATTTCAGCTTTACGGCCTTTTCGCTGTTTTAAATGTACGTGACACATGTTTAAATGTAACACTGTGAAGGTTAGAAGCAGTCTCAATGTCTCTCTGATGGCCTTACTTTTTTTTTTTTTTTTTTCCTTTATTCGGGCAACAATCCATTTATTTTTTTTATAGATCCAGCTCTGTCTGGCTGTTATTCATATCTGTCTGAGTCCTTCTCTGATAGCATTACTTTGAGTACATGTCATGCAGAGGTTTCAGCATGTGTAGGATGATGGAGTGGATACAAAGAAAGAGAAAAGAATGGTATAGTTTAATTGGGTTGAAATCCTTTTTTACTGGCAGTGATCTCATAAAAGAGGATTTCCTGCTTCTTGGCAGCATTTTGCATCCTTTGATGACTGAACAACTTTCCTGTGGCTTATGCACAACGATGAGAATTAGTCCTAATTATCGTTCTTTTCTGGATTCACATTGAGTCCGAAAAGTGAAGGAAGCTTCCCATCTTGATTGTGCACCTAAAGAAAACAAGAAAGTTCAACTCCACCTGTCAAAAGTACATGATCACTTGATTGATCATTGGAGCAGACTGTAAGCAGTTTGCAAAGCTGTAAATACAGGAAGTAACAGAAACAGGAAATGAAATAACTATGAGTCCATGTGCTGGGTTGAGACAAACTATTCGCCTTAGCGCAACGATGTCAGATCCAAGATTAGAGCTTGGCTGTCTGGACCCTAATTCTGTTTGGCAGGTGTTTTGGTTTCAGCACCTATTAGAGAATCTTTCATACTTTCAGAAAAAAAAAAGATGATGACAGAAAGGTGCTGATAATGGGTCTTTGTATTTATAGTGCAGAATCTCCCCTGCGGGTGCAGCAGTGCATTTGACAGCTCTGTGGAAAGTTGTGCTTGGGGTCATATACAGGCTGTCTGCTGCTTCATTTCAGCTTTTTTTTATTTTTTTAAACCAATACAAAAATATTTCCATTGTCCATATCCTTACATAAGCTGTCGATGAATGAACGGACGAAGCGCCTCAAGTGAATTTTTATTTTCTAGAGAAAGTAAAACCTGCGCTTGCTTCCATCCAGCTTTTAGTTTGAATAGAAATGCTGGGATGGAGTCATAGCTTTTAAGTTGCATGGCATCTTTCAAAGGATAGATAAACATGGGGCAGGATGCATGCACTTATGGGGTGAACATCAGTATCAACTGATATCTATCCCATTGGAAGTCAGCGGGACATTGTAAAATAATGTGTCATGCATCGCTGTCAGTAACCGATGGTAATCTGTTGTGTTGATGGACAAACTATTTATGATGATGTCGTTAGTCTGGGAGTCTTACGTTGTCTCTTGTGTGCTGTTTGGGGCGCAATCATCCTATAGTTCTATTTTGCGTGCGTCCCATAAGAGGCTACAGTCCTCAAGCGGGCAGCCTGGGTTTGAGTCCAACCCGTGGCTCCTTTACTGCACGTCATTCCTCGCTCTATTCACTACTATATCGCTCTAAAAAAACCGTGTGCTGTGGTTCGCCGAAGGGGCGTGGCATCACTTTCCCATTCCGATCAAACAGTTCCCATCTGTGCATGTCTTCGCTTCAAATTACGTCCCCAGCACAACAGCGTCAGCAGCGGGGTAATTCACTCCAACAGACGGAGACAGAGAAGAGCTGACCATCGTGATTTACACTTCCTGTTTCCCACCAAGCGTCTGATGAGAAGATTTGAACCAACTCTGCTACACCTCAAACGTTTTTTTTGTCCCATAGTTGCGACATGATTGCTCAAAGGGACTGTTTGGAAAGCCACACTGTCCAAGATAAGATGGATGCAGGGGGCGAGGAACCCTCCACTCAAGAGTGTACGTATGCTCCTCGATTCACCATAGAAACTGTGCTGATTGTTGCTCAGTGATGTCAGAGACAGAAGTGTTTCCTCACCGTTTCTCTCCGTTGTTGTCTATAAACTTGTCCCATTTGCCCCGCCGGCTCCACTTAATCAGCCACTTCTGTCTGACATGCCGGTCCCTCATCAAGACGAGGCACATTGATCCAAAGATTGCTCACAATCAGACAATGACGGCGATGCTTGATGGAGACTTGGCGCTGAAACTCCGTGATAATTACTTTCTGCCGTGAGCTGCATTTCTTAGTAACAACACATTAGTAAAGCTGTTATTATAAAGGAACATTCCTGTTTTGTTGCATCACAAATACACAAATATACACACACACACACAGACACACACATATAAAATTAAGCATGTGTTGTTGGATTGATCGGCGAGCTGAGTGTAAGGGCTGTGTTCCAGGCAGCATTGGTGGTGTTGGTGGGGGGCACAGAGGGGGCATTTAGAGAAATCCTTTTTGGACTATTCCCATCCTGCTTCCAATTAATGATGATCTCATCCACTTGAGTGAGTCGAGTAAGTCTCTTAGTCTGTCCGTTCCTCTTTTTGATCACAGAGGACTCAAGTTATATCGCTAGATACAACTCCATGTTCAGCAGTTGTTCTCTGCTTGTTTTGATGGAACGTGCGTGAAATGATTGTCAATCAATCAATCAATCTTTATTTATATAGCATCAATTCATAACGGGTGTTATCTCGAGACACTTTACAAAAACCAGGTAAAGGACCTTACTGCTTGTTTGTTAACATTAACAAAAGAGCAGGTAACAAGACCATTCCCCCGGTAGTCTAGGCCTACAGCAGCACAACTATGAGCTGGTCCTAAGCCAGCCCTAACTATACGATTTATCAAAAAGAAAAGTTTAAAGTCTACTCTTAAAAGTACCTAGTGTGTCTGCCTCCCGGACCCCGACTGGTAGACGATTCCAAAGGAGCGGTGCCTGATAACTAAAGGCTCTACCTCCCATAGTACTTTTAGATAATTTTCATGATGTTGACTCATCTACACTCGTTTCGTCTCATGTATATTCCCCTCTTTAAATAATGTGGGGTCATTTTTTCCTGCTTCTAAAACACAGTTATTTCTCCTCCTCCAATAGTCCAAAGTTTTTTTGTTTTTTTTTTGGGAGGGGGGGGGAGGGGGGTTAGGTACAGGACAGTGGATAGAGTCGGCTATCAGGGAGAGAGAGAGTGGGGAAAAAAGCCACAGGTCAATTCGACTGGCGCTGCCTGCTTTGAGGACTGTGGCCTGTGGTAAACGGAGTGTGCACACTAACCACTAGGAGCCGGACGCCCGAGTGAAAAAACGAGACCTGGCCAAGAATAGCAACAGCAAACAGCTTCAACCATAAACAAGCAAATACAGAAAGAGGTTAAAATGGCCAATGATCATATTCAACTTTTCAGCAGACACCAGACCAAAGATAGTACCTCACATTCAAAATGTGTGACAGTTTAGACTTTACTTTTTTCCACTTTACCATCACGGGGTAATTCCTTTTTACAGTTTGTGCCTAAAGTTCCCAGTTCATGCACAAAAAAAAACCTAACAAAGTGAAACAACCGTCAAGAGTTCCCACTCTGCTTTAATCAGTATGTTGATTTGTTTCATGCAGGAGGTGTGGAAAAGTAAAAAAAAAAAAAAATTAATTAAAAAAAAAGCCTTTGGATCCATTACTAATTCAGTGTTGACCCTAGGAACAACAGAATACACAACGGCCATAGAACGAAGATTAAGAAAAGGCAAGGCAAGTTTATGTATGTTGTGCTGTTCAGACATAAGTCAATTCACACAGTGCTTTACAGACCTACAGACAGGAATACATGAAAACAAAGCTTAAGGACAGAATGCAACATAAACTAAGACAGATTATACATCATTAAAAGACAGAAAAGAATGTAAAAGTACTCGATAAAATAACAACTATTAAGAAAGGAAGAATTTGTTGCAAGACAAGGTTAATACAAGTGTAAACTAGATGGAAATAAAGCATGCAGAATAAAGCAACGCTCAATTCAACAATAGTGGATAAGACTCCTTTTGAATGCACGCCTAAAGGGATAGAAATAAACAAGTGCATGACTGAGATGAGTGTCAGTGAGACTGATGGGACGTTAGGCCCAACGAGAGGCAAACAACTGAAGCTCCTCAATCATCCTGTACTTGTATTAGGAATCAGTGTTCCTGTTTTTCCTCTTATTAGCTTCAGATGAGATCCTGACCACAGCCAGCTGAATCATCTTTGGTTGAGCACAAGCACACTGCTTCAATAACAACTCTTTTATTATGTCAGATTTCTTTGTGTGGGCCTCTCCTGCGTCCAGAGTCTGTTCTCTCAAGTTAAATTAGCTCACAGATGAAACAAATGATATGGTCTGTGAATATGGGATGGATGCTAGCTAATACTGTAAATGCACATAAACATGATTCATGCACATGTGTGCAGACATGCTTGTTAATTTAAGCAATACGTCACCGCTTGGATCTGTTTTTCTTTTTCACCTCAGTGTTGTAAACCATGGTGTAGCTCTGTGTGTATTACTGTAATAGTAAACCCCGAAAATTAATACAGTGGGATAAACGTAATGCAGTACACCTGTGTCTTCATTCTCCATCGACTTGACTTGATTGTTTGTGCTTGACAAAAAGATGTAATGTTTCTTTCATACTTGGTTAGAAACAATAATGTATATTTATGTATAATTACATTTATGTAAATGCGTCGGTTTGGAAAAGACAGACTTATTTACTGATCCATTTCTCTTTGCCTTTGTTTGAAATGATAACAGCTGTGAACATCTGTTTTTCAGTGGATTACACCCTTTTTCGTGCCGTTTGACATTTCCTCACTCTCACAGGACTGCAGAGCAGAGTTTCTCTAATCAGGAGGACCTTAGAAAAGGTTAAGAAGGTTTTTAGAAAATCACTCATTCATAATCTCTACAATAAATAAAGAATACTAAAGTAAGATCGTAAAAAAATGTCAATGAAAATTGGATGGACCACATTTTAAATGTGCTGTATGATTTGTACTGTGTGATTTTTAGCTTGTATGTTGCTGTAAGTCTTTTAAATGGACCTTGAGTTTTCCAAATAAAGAAATAATAATAACATGTTTATTTGTGGACTTTTTATGTCTTTGTTTAGAAATAGCCTTAGGACAGTGGATAGAATCAGAAATCAGGGGGGGAGAGAGAGAGTGGGACGGTCACAAGCTGGATTCAAACCTGTGCCGCCTGCTTGGAGGTCCACAGCCTCCGTAAGGCCCAGTCATAAGGCACACTAACCACCAGGCTATTTACATTTAATGTTGTCAAAACAAAAAATGTGCATGAAGCCAGTCTTGATACTAAGTGACTGATGATAATCAAGAAATAAACTCTTTAAGCTTTTTTTTGTGAAAAGGTTTTAAATGATGCCAAAGCAGCACATGAAGTGTTTTTTAGTAACATCTTTGTTCTGAGGAAAGTAAGACGCTGGAGCTGCAGGTAGTCTAGTGGTTAGTGTGTGCAACCTGTACGTTGGCCAGGTTCCTCCAAGCTGGCGTCCCGGGTTCAAATTCAATCTGTGGCTCCCTTCATATGTGTGGTCCCCACTTTCTCCCCCTCCCCATTTTATCCACTGTCCTATCTCTAACACAAAGGCACAAAGAGTCCAAAAATAAACTTTTACAAAAAGAAAAAGAGACACTATTCTCCCTTTATTGTATTGTATTTGTTTGACTTAGAAATGTTCAGTTTTATTTATCAGCAAGATGTGCTGACGGGTATTTACAGACTTTCCAGTGTACGATTTTACAAGTGAAGGTCCTCGAGGAAGGCCTCATATTTATGAACTTGAACGCAAAAAAAAAAAAAAGAGTCAACATTAAAGGTTCTTCACGTTCTTAAATACAGTGTCTGCCTCAGCTTGGAACCTTCTGGATGTTTTTAATAGGCTGTGAGTTGAAATGAATCACATGGTGTGTGTTTCTGAGCTGGAAAAAAACAGCTTCAGACCCACACATACTAAAACCTTTACAGGTACGGCACCCTCGACCAGAGCCTGCTCGGAGTCTGCACTGTGTATCTCTCACTGTTCATAGTAAAGGGGGAATGCTGACAGGATGGGATACGGTTAACAAAGGGGATGCATGAGTCGTGAGCTTTGTTATGAAGCTGATTTATGATTGAGGGTACAGTGTTTGTTGTTGCAGCAGAAGATTGCTCGGTAAAAAGGATAAAACGTGACAGGTTGATGCAGTTGAAGATATGTAAACGTCTTTGATAACGTGACATTTTTACCTTATTTTCTCACATTAAAGACTGACCAGATGTTGAAATACCTTTACTTTCCGCTACATAATTAAAAACAAGTTCGACTTAATAAAAAGAAAACTTAAACATTCATTTTCTTCTGTCTGTGGCTTTCTCTGTTTTGTCCCAAAGAGCTCCACAACAGAGACCATGAAGACACTTCCCTTCTTGGGCCAGTTTCTTGGACGACTGTGCTGGAACCCTTGTGTCACTGCTGATGGTGAGTTCAGAAAAAACCCCATCCAGCTTGGATAAACAGTAGACAGATACAGATAGGCTAATGGCAGACATGAGTCATTTTGCTGCTTGAACTCTTCAGCGCTACATTAAAGCAGAAATCGAACTTACATGTGGAGATTTTTTTAACTTTTTTTAAACTGTCTGTGTTGTGGTGTTTTGATGTTTGCAGCTGCAGGCAGAACACTTTTGTTCCAGTGTCTGTGGGGTCTTTACTCAGAGCATCCAGCCAATGCTGTGGAAAGAAAAGCCAACCAGTGGATAAAGGTAAGATCAGGTGTATTTTGAATAATAAGTGACCTTTAAATGAATTAACCTCATTCTGATAACAATACCTCAGTACATCGTATCACATGGAAAAGTAGGTTTCATAATGATGTCTTCAATCAAATCACAGGCTTAATTAGAACAGTTCTAATATCAATGCAACGATAACAAAATATTCCCAGTTTCTCATAGCCCAAAGCATCTTCATTTTATGAGATGGGGAGGGAAAATGTAAACACAACTAGTAATCTGTATCATTCTCCGGCCACATTTTTCTCTGTAGTTGACTTTGGGTAATTTTGGACAACAACAGTTTGATGCTGAGATTTTAAACAAAGTATTTGCCGGGGTAAGTTACTTGATAAAGTTAGCTTACCAGAGAGAGCAATATTAAATCGTCTTTACTTCCTGCATGCTTTCATTGGTTATATGGTATAACACACACAAAAGACAAAGCCAAGGATGTGGGGAGCTGGTGGAAACAAAACCATTTCTTCTTCATCGATAAATGAGTGCCTGATTTCACCAATTCAAAACATACTTTAGTTGTTACTGTATTATCTTTCCCAAGTATGCATCGTGGTCCTTTTCTCAAATTTTCATTCCGGATCTGTTTTCTTTTCATGTCCTTATTAGTTTTTGACTATCATCACTTGAACAAATACTCCTCGAAAAGAATCTGTGTAGGACCGCCTGTGGGCTGCTGAAGAGATTTTCTCTCTAATTTGCTTTTAATAGGAGTTCTCTCGCCAGGCCTCCGTGTCTCCTCTCCAACGGGACATGGATGATGAATGAGGAAGATTGGGTCTCTGTTAGTCTTAGCCTTCTGTGCCCAAAACTGTAAAACATATTCCGCAAGCAAATTAAAATGGACTGTTTCACTGCCCCTCGTCACCAGAGAAGGCTCAGCCTTTATGCTGTGGTTAGTTGATCTCGCTCACTGTGTGTTTTTGAGGCTCGCACACAAAGGAAGGAACGAGAACAGAGGGAAGAAAAGATTCTGTAATTTTCAACTTTGAGAGGGTTCACACAGATGGCTTATGATAAACAATGTGGGACCTTCACATTTTTGCCAGATTAACTGTGTGTTTGTGTTCTTTTGATTAATTTCTCATCTAATAAAACATCTCGCTAATTAAAACAGGGCCTTGAAAGTAAACCACAAAATTTGCCAGATGGTCTTTGACCCTAAAGAGGGGAAGCTGAGTGCAAGTGTGCTTGGATGTGTTTGCTTATGGCCGAGTTATTGTATAGGTACATGTTTGCATCTCTCTACTGTGTGTGTGTGTGTGTGTGTGTGTATATATTTTTTTTGTTTTTTTATATAGATTTAAACAGAACAAGGATTGCGCAATGGATTTTACGTTTATTTTTTAAGCCCTTTGTGAATCACTTTACATTTCATTGTTTCTTTTATTCAGTCCTCCAGAAAACCCAATATGTTTAAGAAGAAGATGGAGATATACTTTATTAATCCCATGAGGGGAAATTCACATGTACACTCTGTTATTTAGATGTGCTACGCACATAAAGGCAGAAATGAACATGCACAAACAGGATCCTATGGAGTTCTGTGCCTTGCTCAAGGGCACCTCGGCAGAATAACGGAAGCTAGCTGACCAATTTCCAGGCATGATCTGAACCATAGCTAACATTTGCAGTGAAGAGCAGCGACTTTAACAAACTCAAATTTCAGTTCCCCTCATCACCCCTACCTGGAAGAAAAACAACCTCAATTTGTTTCAAAGTTCTGAAGCACAGGAAGTGACATCGCAGTTTTCACTTGTGAACACACGGAGGAGCAGCTTCGTCAGTCTAGCTGTGTCTTCCCTCCTCTGTTTTTAAATGTTTCTGTGTTGATCCATGAACGTCTTTACCTCCGGAGGACTTTCACACTTCTTTTGCGGCGTGCATCCCTCAAGTCTCTTCAGACTGAGCTCCTGCTGCCCCATAAAGCACTGTTATCTCCACTCTAACTTCTTACTAGTGTCAGTTATGGAGACCCTGTGGATAGAGCCATAGCCCTTATCTCTTTACTACTGAACCTTAAACTGTTATTTAACAAGAAATCTCATCCTGCTTTTTTGTAACATACACATCTCTGCCTTGGAAGACAACAACAAAACAAAAGATCCTTCTGCAGCGGGAAGTTTATAGCTGACGCCGACCCCTTATGAGCTTTCACACAGAAAAGACAACTACATCAAAAAAGTGAATCATAAAGATCATTTCTTCAAGTCACAAAGAAGCACCAATAATAATACACCAATACTAATGTCAGTCGGTTTCATTAAGATCTCTTCACAGGAGCTTTACAGAAACTAATTAATCACTCAATCAACAATCTTTATTTGCAGAGCCAATTAGGTCCTTCACAAAAAGCAGGTGAAAGACCTTACTCATTGTTATGTTACAAAAGCCCAACGCTTGTCCATCATGAGCACAGCACTTAGCAACATTTAGCAAAGTTACAGTGGCAAAAATTAAACTCCCTTTAAAAAGGCAGAAACGATGGTAGGGTTAGATGTGTCCTTTGGTTTGGTCCAAATCAGGCTGAAACAGTTGAAAACAAGATACTGGAAAATATATATATATATGTATATATATAATTTTACCTTCTTAAAAGCTGTGAAATCGACTTCTTTTACTCCTACGAAACATCTATTTGTCCATTATTTTTCACCTTTTGTGGAAGTAGTCAGTTGTAGCTGAGTGCTTTAGTTACAGCTGTACAGATGTCACTGAGTCCACTCATGGACCGGATAAAAGTGTCCAAAGAATACAAGTACAATAAACTGATAACCCACTCTGCAGCCTCCCCTCAGTCTCCTCAGAAGAACACTCCACTCCCCACAAACAACAGGAATGGCGGGAAGTGCAACAAAACCTACTCACCGCAGCTCGTCCCGTCTGGGGGAGCAGGGCAGATGTATGGTTTTAGGCCAGAGATGGTCTGTGTCTGTGTTGTGTTGGACTGCCTGTCCTGGAATGTACAATGCAGCCTGTTTTCTGTTAGCTCTGTCTGATCTTTCTCCCCAGCATTGTTTTCTTGCTTGCTCCATAATAGACTGATGGTCTGGTGCTAAATGGCACCTTAATACTGCACATGTTTCGTGCATTTTTTCACATGTGTTTGTGAGCATATGTGCAAAAAAACATGACTTTTACTGCTACTGCCACTCACTTATCCACATCTGAGTGTTCTCACTGGTTTTGATGAATGCTGGGTACAACCACATGGCTGTAGGCTGCGTCAGATAGTCATTTGCTCAATCCGTCTACTTCTCTACATCCTGTGCTAGCGGGGGGACCACACAATGCTGCAGAATGGCATATTCTTTGAGGAGATGACAGACGAGTAAAGCATGAGAGTTTGATATTAGAGGGCTGGATGATGGTCGTTTTGATAGTTTCATCTTTGATGTGTAACTTCACTGTATCCAACAGATGAAACACAGGTAGGCCCTGGAGCTCCTCAGACAGCTTTGTAGTTTCAAACCATGTGCAGCTTTCACCGTTTTCACTCTTTTTTTATTTTAACTCTGGGTTACTCTTTTTACATCTTTGTACATGTACTGACCAAACAAATAACATACAAAAGTAAGATAAAGAGGTCCTGGTATGAGATATGTTTTCAACTTTGATCCACACAAGCTTTTTCCGAAGCTTCCAAAGATTTTTTGGGGGGCTTTTGCCTTTTTTCTGAATAGGATACATCAACAATGACATGAAATGGTTTCAAGGTTCTATGGGTAGAACGAGTGGAGGATGACCCACAACAAACAGAGTCAAGATCAGGAATCCTACCTGCGACCTGTGCTTCAAGGACTGTAGCTTCTATTCATGGATTGCCTGCAACTGAGCTAAACCAACGCCCCCATGCTGCTCTTTATTCTACACTGAGCTCATCCTCTCTTCTGTGTTTAATAGACAAACACATGGGTAGCATCAGGCTTCTCTTTTAACTCTCGACAATACAGCTAAATAGCCCTTTGCCAATAATGGCACATTGTTCATTGAATGTCAGATATTTAAATTTAGGATTAGAGTCATATTTGATGTCATTTTAACTTTCCAGCTCTCCAGTGTTTAGTGTGTAAGCCAGTTTTTCTTTGCATAACAAAAACATATTGAAAATTGTTATCACTCCTATGTTGCTGTGAAAAAAACATTGACACATCATGTCAGAAACGGTATCAGGGTTTGAGTTATTGTAGGTGGTTTAAGATCGGTTTACATTTAGATTCAATCTAGATTCAGTCAATCACGCAAACTGTCTCTATAACTATATATGTCAAAAACCACTCATAGTTTATAGTCAATAAATTACATCATTAGCCTACATGAATAGGAGGAAAGTACTTTCTTTTCTGTTACACACGTGTTTATGGCCTTGATGTCTGTACACAAGTTTTACCACCACTGCTCATTACTTTGTTACTTATGTGTTCTCGTTTCCTGCATTTCATCTCCCCTCTTCACGTCTCTGCTGTTTTGACCATATGAGAGAGTATACTTGGGTCTTTCTTTCATTGGTTTGGGTAGAATTCAATCTTGGCTTTGTAATTGTTAACAGGCACCCATCAAAACCAACCAACCAAGACTTTCTGCCTCGTGCATTTTTCCTCCATCCTCTGTTTTAATTTTAGATTTATGGAGGGCTTATTTTCTATGGCAACACCATGTCCAAGCCCCCAAAGCCAGCTTCATTGTTGTTTTCATTGCAAGAGAAAGTCGACTTTTGACCTGAAGAATTTGCTATCCATCCCTTTACCCCTCATCTCATTCCTCTGGTGACCACACCCTCTTTTTTCCCCTTTGCAGCAAATTGAACCATCGCATTGCGTTCCAGTCTCTATCCGCCATTCCTTCTAACCAGCCTTCCTTCTCTCTCTTCTCCCCACTGTGCCTCCTTTCCCCGGGTGGGATAAGTGTGATTGGTTTTGTATGTACTCGATGTGCAGAGTTTGAGGACGCTCAGATGGTAGTGATTGGGGTTGTTTTGTAAGACTATGTGGAGGGTAAGCATCTTAGCGTGCTGTAGGGCCCGGCCAAGGAAACCACACAGCTCCACCAGCAGCACTGCAGCACTCCACTGCCTGGGAGTGCAGGGTTTTCTCCTTCACTTGTTGTTTTTTATGTCCCCCTCCTTTTCTTTTCTTTTTTTTTTAACATATGGTGCCTCTTTCAATCTCTTTAACTCCTCATCTCCTGTTGATCCTCTTTCATCTGAAGTTTGAAAGGGATTTGTACTTCTCTTAGTGGTCTGGATGTTTCAGTGTTTTTGGTTCACTGGAGTTGTAAAATCGGTGCGTGCTGAAGATGTGAGGCCTTGGCTTTCTCTGTTGGATCACACTTGTTCAAACATGTACCAGGAGATCAACTTCTTGTGGTGCGTTAGAGGACCGCTCCTAAGGTCTCAATTAATCACTCATTCCAATGTGAAGGTCTTTTGCAATTTCCTCACACTTTGTGAATACTGATTAACAAAACAAACTTTACCATGAGCTTCAACGAAGTCACTGAATGTCGAGCGCACGATCTTGTTGTGAGTTGAGATTCTTCTGAGATGAAAAGCTCTCTCCTGACTTCAAAAACGTACAGTATGAGTCGAGTGTTCCCTCTCTTTGTTCCTTCGTTATGCGTCGTGTTTTTTTTTTTTTTTTTTCCACAGACGAGAATCAGCTGAGTTTATTGGTCTGGTTTTATCAGAGTATGATGAGGCCCCTTCTGAAAAATGCTTGTAAAACACCAAGGCCGTCTGTAACAAAGAATGTTCATTTCTCAAGTTGCTCATATGCTGTCCATACATTCTCGCTTACTGGAATGCCTTTTCTGCACTCATGTGGTTCGAATGATGTGACGCCGACAGAGTCATCCTACAGTGTATGTTCCAGTAACTAATTAGCTTTGATGTCATGGATCTCAGGGTTTGAGCATGTTGCATTAAGATCTTTTTAAATATGCACATGAAGTGATAATAATAATCGGCTGCACATTGTGCCGCCTCTCCTCCCACAGAAACTATTTTGTCAACTTGCTACAGAAGAGGAAGATGATGCAGCCCAGGCTTTTCTGAAGCAAGTGAACGTTCCACCTCATGAGTACCATCTCAAAGTGCTGAGAAAGGTATCGGCCTTCTGTTGCTGCTGTTAACTAAATCTTGCCTGCATAAGTTAGTCCCTGTAAACAGAAGCACGTCGACCCTCTTGTTGACTGCAGGGGCCGACCTGTGGTGTTGACTTAAGTGCACTCACAGATAAATAACATTTATTAACCCTTTCTGTCTCCTTTAATCATACCTACTTGAACCAGTAACATTAAGGAAGGCAGATGTTTTAAACACTGAAGAGTGGCAACTTGTACAATGTCTGACTTGAAGAATACGTTTATTGGCAACATTTTGGGATTGAAATGTTGTGTATACGTTTATTTCTGATAGTTTGCAGGAGTTTGCTTTGGAAGCGCCTGGCTGGTGAAATAGATCCACAAGTATTGTTTCAACAGTTTAAAGTACACAAAAGAAAAAGTGCTGCATGTAAATTGCAGAGAAGGTTTACGACAAAGTAAGTCTCAGAGCATAGTTTAGTATTACTGGTTGTCACTGAAAGAGGGGCCCTGACCATACACGTGTCGACATTGTTTAAATAATATTCTCCTCATTTCAGATGGTTGCAATGCTGCAGGAAAACATCGTGAAGAGCTGCAGTTCTTCAAGCAGCATGAATCTGAGGTACGAGAACTACAACCATCAGTGAAACGTATGGCCGATTCATCATTCAGAATATCTTCTTAACCGATTGTTTTGTCTATAAGGAGTCCGAAAATGATCTAGTCTCCAGAGACTATCATGATGACTTTATATGAATCCTTTTCAGCCAACATACTGGCAAAACTTACAAAGATAATCAATTTAATATGCTCGAGAACAGGGGAGAGATCTATGTCCTCCTTTTGAACAGCTTAAACGAGAGAATGTTTGCCATTTTCTTTTTAGAGGTCAAACTAAAAGCCAAATAGTCGCTGATTTGTTGGCTGATTGGTGACGTTCTTCTTCTTCCAAAATAGATCAGGTCTTGAACATTAGCATGCCGTGTGGTATGAGATGCTGCCTTAAGTCAATTCTTTACATTATGTGAGAGAAGATCAAAGCACACCAAACTTTCAAGCCTTTCAAACCCCTGGAGGTATGAATTCTTATCTTTCCATGCACTTCATGAGAAGTCCTGTTTGATACTATGTGACTGTTTGCAGGTGTCGCTGTGACCGCATTCAGGCCACGTCCGAGGCTTGTGTCCCGCTTGTCACGTGTCCTGAGGCTGCTCCTCTCATCGGTGCTCTGCTGCAGCAGGCGATGACATGTGTCCGGGCAACACTTAGTGGGGACTTTCTGGACGCTCTCAGCTCTGCCTACTTAAGGTAAGGGGAGGCAATTAAGTGTGAAGACTGTTTGTTTTTATCTTAAATCAGTCCCAACACATCATAATGTTTCCACCTTAAAGTTTAAACTGTGTTTGATTTCATTATAGCCGCTGCTTGTCATTGGAGGAGCAGGCAGTCGTGTCTCTGTGGTATCATAACCTGCCCAGCCTGGAAGAAAGCGTGCTCAGACTGCTGGAGTGTGCTCAGACCAACACTGAATCACCACCACACACGCTTGAGCAGCAACTAACACAATCACTGCTGGTGGGTAATCATGTGTGTGTTGAGGGAATAAAACATATGAAAGTCATATTTGCAGAAATGAAGATTATGATGGACTTTTTTTTAATATGGACTGGCAGATTTTCTCGACCAATCAAGAAAGTTTTATTTGCTCTGAGAAGTGAGTGTGATTTTCAGTTTGTCTCCTTTGTCCAAGCAGCAGAACAAAAACTCAAAGATATAAACTCAATGGTTATATTAAAAAGAAAACAAGGGGGAGAGCAGAGCCAGTGATATTTGGCTGTTTTGCTTTGTAAAAATAATCCATGTCTTTAATAGAGATGTGCCCGACTAGCTGACTTAATGATTAAATGTCGTCAACCTCACGAGTTGGCACCAGAATTACAAGTTGGTTAATGACATATTAATATCTCGGCCAAATATTGTGTCCATGCTGTAACGCAGCCGCCCACCACGAGCCAGAGCTCATGTCATGAACTCGCTGTAGCTCCAGTCGCCAAGCCATTTCAAAAACATTTTGCTAACATTTTCACTGTTTACTGAGTGTTTTCTTAACTTTCGACCGCTTGTCTGAATCTGAATATTGCACCTCCATGCACGAACATATTGGGGTTATTAGGAAAAAGAAAGTCGTCCATGACAGCCTAGCAGTGGATGAAAGTAAACTGTGATGTATTTTGACAGCTAAAACTTATGGTCATATCAAAAGATTCACATGTGACCTTCTTGAAGGCCTTGTGTTATGTTCACAGTTCCATTTGGAGAGCCGTGCGTGAAATGTTGTGACATTGTTGTTTGGCATTTTCAGCTATTTTCCTGCTGCGTGAGCTGGCAGCATTTCGACTGTTGATAAATTGGTGACATGTTGCTGCTGTTAAATGGATTTGTTGTGTACATACTTTGCCTCATATGCCTCGAATTACTGAGTCTCACATCAGATATCTCTGCACAGCCCATATGTGTTTGGCTGTACTTTTAACTGCTTAGTTAAACTGTGAAACCAAACTGCGCTTGCTCATTTTATCATGAAGTTTAGTGTTGAAATGTTTGCATATACATCGTTTTTTTGGATGTGTCACATCGGCTTTTGTGGTTGATCTTTATTGACTCTTTTTGCCCGGCCAACTCACACCATTTGGCTTTCCTCTGCATGCATCTCACATCATTTGGCTCGCTCTAAACTGCCTCTCACATCATTTGGCCTGTGCTACACAGCCTTTACTGTGCATGGTAAGTACTGAACCTCTGTCACTTGAGTCCATGGCCACTCCTCACTTCATTTAACTTAAGATCATGCCAAGTTCACAAGTCAGCAAAGATTCATAGATGTAGATCTCATGCAAAAAACAACAATCAAAACGAATCTGGAAAAAAAATTGATTTTTTTGTTTTTTTGTTCCTTTCATTTGGCTGCATTTAATTTGATCAGTAATAATAATAAGTAACAAAAACTCAATGGTTTACTGGGACTAGACAACCACTATCAAAAACTCATAGAAAACATAGAAGGTGCAACTGTATCTTCCATGGTGTTGAAGTCAAGACCACACTAAGCCAGACCAAGACATACTTTAGATCAGAGCGCTCTGAGAACAAGTTACTAAACGATCGAGATCGAGTCAAAACCACGACCATTTAGCTCGAAACGACAGAAAGAAATGTGTTCTGTCAGAATCAAAGTAATATTGTGGAAAAATAGCCTTTCAGTTGTGGGCTTGATTTAAAAATCTGGTGTCCACCGAGTCTAAGACAGAGACAAGACTGTCCTTCCAGAATTCAAACCTGTCCAGTGTACAGTCTTACAGACAGAGCAGGCACGACGGAAAGAGTCGAGGGAAAGAGATTGATCTATATAGACACGTTTTCTGATGATTGTTTCTGCCAAACTTTGCAGCCAGTATTAGAATACGTCACGCGTACCATCATGAATGGCATCCTGTTCACTTCGGTTACTGATTGCCTTTGGTAACTATGAGTGTACGGAAACCTGTGGTGAGAAACCAGAATTGACCTGCCATTTGGCCTCGTGTAAGCTGAACTTCAGTAAAGTTTGTCAGTTGTGTCAAGCCCGTTTTCCCAGAGTGATGGTCCACTGGAGCTGCGCACAACATAACTAGCTAGTATTGCACCTTCTTCAGTTCAGGAGCTTTTTCCATAAAAGAAGATCATTGATGTACATGTACTGCATGTGAAACACGAACACGGCATGTAAAGAAATTCACCTTCCTGTTGATTGAACTGAATTGCATCGTCTTGAGTTTGTTGGGTTGAAACGAGACGAGCTGCAAACACTTGAATGAACTTTTCGTATGTGTGTGTAAAAGAGAGAGAAATGAACAGTAAAGCGTCTCATCTATTTCTCTGTTTTTACCACCTTGCTGGTTGAGTGTGTGCAGGCGAACCCTCGCTCACATATGTATCCTGTCGCCGTGCTTGTTTGTGATATTGCATCTGGTGTTGTGTGTCAGTCATAAAGAGGGTAGAGGAAGTATAGATTTAGCTTTCACTCAGCCGTCAGGATGTTTGGGTATCAGATGTGTGTTCACCGTGTGCATGTCCGTGTAAGCAAGTCTTTGTTAGTACACACGTGTAAAGAAAAAAAAACACACAAAAAAAACAATAGGCGTCTAAGTGGAGTGGCTCGTCTCTTTCCTCGCCTCCCTTTCACTTTCTGCAATCAAAAACGGGAAACATGAAATTAGGCTCACATTCCTCGTTTTGCCTGTTCCCTCCCCCCGTGATCCAGTGAGAAACAAAGGCCCTATAACAATAAACACTCACTTCCTGTGCCTAACTGCCAAAAACAGGATGTTTGTTGTGTGCTGTAATTGACCCTCCTTGAAGTGTTAGTGGTAAGGTATGGAGGAGGACTCTCAAAAAACCCCATCTGTTTTCACTAGGGGGAACCATGACAGTTTGCACACATGTATGCGTGCTGGCATGCAACCCACACATGCACAATCTCACTGACATACCGAAACCGTATGCCCGTTTATTGCTCATGGCCACCATACCGTTACAAGTAAACTCTTCCTTTGTTTGATTAATGAGAGGCAAAAGAAGAAACAGACAACCAAACTAAGGATACAAGCACTTGATTTGTTTTTCGGAAGACTGTAATAACACCACATAAACACTGGGTGGGGCTGTTTGTTCATCCGAACCGCACTCACGCTGTAATTGGTCTTTATTTCTGGCACTTTTCTGATTTACAAGACCAGCTTGAAATGTGTCGGTGCTTACATGGTTTACATGTACTTTGATCATTGTAATTCGTGACTTACTTCACTTCTGACCACCGACAGAAATTGCAGGTTTTTATTTGGCTGATAGTGAATGAGCAAAAAATCAATTTGTCTTCTGCACGTGTTACACTGCAGGAGTGATGAGCTGTAAAGTAGACTGCATATGCTCCCCATATAGGGAGATATCCCTCTATATGAGTATGAGCTGGGGGTGGGTGTGGAGACAATAATTAGGGACATGAAGAGATATATAAACATGAGGAGGGAGGCAGTCATGAACAGTACAGCTGTTAAATGTTTGCGCTGGGGCGTTTTAGAATGTGTTAAATCTGAAACACATGATGAGCGTGCATTAGGAAGAGATGAGGGAGCAAGTGTGTGTTTGAGTGTGCGTGTGAGGGAAGCACTGACAGTGTAGTAAACTGAGTGGTTAATGGGGAGAGAGAGTGAAAACTGGGAGGAGCAGGAAATCTTAAGGTAGAGGATGTTTGTAGGTGATGCAACAGTGACACCCAGTGGGGGTTAGATGTGGTGTGGCTTTTTTGCAATGTTTGAATTTGTTTAGATTTTCCAGGGAGCCTTTTATAAAATCTGTCCAGGTACAACAGAAACAAATGTTTTTTTTCATTGGGCATTGTCCCTGTAAAATAAAAATAAATAAATAGAAAAAGTGTCTCTAATGGAAGCTAATGTTAGCAGCAATAATTGACCCTGTAGTACAGACTTTGTAACTAGTTTGTGTGTGTGTTTTTCAGCCCAAAGCCTGCGCTCAGCATTGCTCCATATTCTTGGTTGTAAACGACATCTTCAGGTGAGAACTGTGTGATCTTCATGTGTAAGAGTGATGTGATTATGGTTCATATTTTAGCTTTCTGTATTTTTTAATTAATGAAGTACACTAAGATGGTCTGTCTGTCTGACAGGTCCGTTCTGAAACAAGCTGAAGGAAATGAGCCTGTTAAGCATCTAATCCAAACATTTACCTGCTGTTTCCTCCGGGAACTGTCTCTACAGCAGCAGCAGCAGCAGGTAAGCCCCAACTTCACTGCAAAAGATCCAAATGGTGTGGTTCTCGCTGGCCAAGTGGTTGGTTCACACATCCAATGTACAGAGGCTTTTGTCCTCAGATCAAGCGGGCCTGGGTTCAACTCCTTTCTTACATGTCATTCACTATTCTCTTTCTGTCCTCGGTTTACAGCTCTATCTACTATCCATTCTACAGAAACAGCCCACATCTTTGAAGAAGATCCAAAATAAATCAAAACGTCCTGATTTGTTTGAATTTCTCTTAGGACAATTAAGAATATCCAGCAAATCTTTGCTGGACCAAGTGAATTTGGATTATTCTTGAAAATTCCAAATGATTTAGATTTTTGATCCACTTATTATTTAACCTGCTGATCTTTACAGATCCAATTTTTTTTCCCATTTTAAAATCAAGTGAATTATAAAGTACGATCCATTTTGCAGGGACCAAAATGTTAAAGGAGGAATGTGCAGCCTTTCGATCCTGTAGGTGTCAGCGGCACACCTCCAACCCCTCCCCACTCGAGGCACATGAAGGAGTTTTCAACTAGAACGCACCATAATGAAGCTCCATTAAGAACATTTGTCTTTCGCTTGAGCTTTTGTCTTGAGCTGCAGTTGCCTGTGTCCTGTGTTGTGTTAGCAGGCTAATGTTAGCACTCCTTGGTTAACTCATAGCTTCAAATAAATGGACACAGAATGATAAAAGCAGTGAGTAGGCTACGTATGTTGTTCTTCTTTTCTATAGTCCTTGACTAAAACAGCTTTTATACTCAAGGCCGTCCCGCCCACGTAAACATGATTTTTAACACGCTCCTGAACAGCACAGCTGGCGGGACTCGCACACCTCACTTCATGACTCTGAGAGACATTTACACAGGATTCACAGTATTTGAATTCTGCTGTATTTATGCGTAAAATCACACATTCTACCTCTATAATGATGCTTGGTTTCTAACAGCAGAGAAAACACTTTGAATCAGGTAACTTCAGATTTTGATCATACTTCTGGCGTTAAGGATTCTATCACACGTCCATTTAATATTCAGTATAACAGCAGAGTCGACCTTCACCTACTGTTCATAATAGATACCCAATGCTTGTAATTCACCATCTTTGCCGGTAATAAAAACATGCTCACTTTGCTGCAGGCTGAGGCGCACACACAGGGTGCTGACGATCACCTCGCCTCTGCAGGCAAATTCACTTAGCAATTGATGAATCCTCCGCATCATTATCACCTGATCTCCAGCAGCGAGCTCGCTGCTCACACACCACAAACACCTTTGCCGAGTAGACAATAAATGCTAATCACTTTAAAATTTGCAGCTTTGTATGTGAACTTAATAAAACACCTGCAATGTGTGGAAACCACTTTGAGCTGTTACAGTGATGTGCCACAACAGACCTCTCAACATTGCCCAAACTCTAAACTCCAACAGAGTCAGATACACATCACTCTGATGTCGCAGAGGGGGGCTCCCTCTTCACTCAAATGTCGGCCATTACTGTCGCAATGCACAAATACCCCAGATGTGTTGAGCCATAGGTGTGATTTATAACCTGCTGTACAATCTTTAAAATCTAGCCATTCTCCCTTTCACCTCTATTAACCAGTAGATGGCAGTGCTACAGTGTTTTGACGGGGGACCCAGCTTTAATGGCTGTAGTCACAGTGCACTAAACGCTCCCTATTACATGCTACATTAGGCACTAGCACCTACTGTATCACCGCTACACAGCCTTCCATTCTAAATGTCATTTCTCAGGCTTTCAGAGCTCAGTGATGTATGAGTTCAAGGTAAGTAGGATTTACATTTACGGAGCTAAATTTGTGCTCTATATTGTTTCAGACGAGAGGATCTCTGAAGGCCTGGTTCCCACAGTCACCTCAGAGGCTGCTTGTTCCTCTTCTGACCCTGCCGTCAGGTCAGTGCTTACACACACACACACACACACACGCACACACTCAACCAAAGTGTGTCTTCCACAGGATATCTCACCGTGAGAGAATGCACAAAACCCTGCATTGTGAGACTCAGTCCTCAACGCTAACTGTGTGTCAACACAGTTTTCCTGCTGCACAGTGAACGGGCTCCTGTGTGTCTTGCTTTTGCTTATCAATTATATATATTTAAAAACTATGTTCAGTGTTTTATGGCAGGTATAAAAGTTGACACACTCTGATCTATAGATGGGTTACATGAACACACACTGGACTTTTCTGTTTCCCCTGCACACTGTGTTTAATGGTATACTTTAAGATAGTTCTACTTACCATCATCAGAAGAACACTACTGCATCTTTGCATTCCTTTCATAGAGAATAAACATGATCATTTTGACTTGATTTGAATTGTCAGTGTTTGTGTGTGGGAACATGTATTATTAAAAGGATGTATGGTAGAGGAGGTGAGTGCAGGGGCAACAGCGGAGCGGTGCTTATCAGTGTGTGCCCAGACTGGCCTGTAGGACAGCAATGATTTACATGAATGGAGCCATTTAGGGACACACTGGAGCTCAGCCAGAGCTCTGAGTTAATTATTACCGTGTGTGTGTGTGTGTGTGGCAATTTTTCACCACAGACTGAACGGAAATGGTACTGTGAAAAGTTAAGGATATGAGGTTTTATCATGATTTGGACTCTTTCTGAAAAAGTTCTTAATGAAGAGATAAGATTGCATTGTTAAAACACAGCTTCAGGGGGAAGACCGGATCAAGATATCAAGCTCTCGGAATATTTCTTTTTTGCTCGTAGTCAGCCTGCAGTGTCGGTTAGATTGGGGTTTTTTAGAGCAGAGTGTGGATTGTGGAAGGAAAGTTATTTTTGGCACAACAATGAGCTATGTGAGAAACAGCACGCTGGCCCTTTAAGCTGTTAAAAGTAATCTCTGAAAAACAGGAAAATGTCATTTTCAAGTTCTAACAGTAGTTGATCCAGTTCTGCTTGGAAAATGTTTGTGGCTGATGTTAATAAAGTTGTCTTTTGAAGTTGATTCAACTTAAAACGTCTTGTGTTTACCCTCTGGACTGAAGCCCCTTTTTATTGTTGAAGTATTATACAACTTAAGAAGAATAGTTTAAGATTCTGGGAAATAAACCCTGTCATACATACAGTTGTTCTGTAGCTATCACAAGATGTTTGTTGACTTAGCTGAGAATAAAGATCAGCTATGGGAGGACAATGCTTTTCTGTCTCTGTCTGATATCACAATATTTACCTATGATACTCCCTGTGGTCCACTTGTTAAAGCTGTGTATACAGTACTGTTTGTCAAAGTTTAAAGTTGGCTTTTTAAATTCAGAATAATATCTATTATAATAAATTCTTTTTTCAAATTATTATTTCAAATATAAAGATGTTACGGTGCTACTCAGGACACGTTACTGTTTCAGGACTGTTAATGAAGGAAATAACTGGAGGTGAACCAATAATGTCATCATTACTGTTGAAGCTCTGTGCAAAAACAAAAAGAAAAAAAAAAGACTTTGTTTTTGTTTTTTTAGTGGGAGGACATGCCGGAAATATTTCTTTCACAGTCAGGGCTGCTGCTTGTCGACAGGCAAGGCAACTGCCTGCGGGCCCAGGCCAGTGGGGACTCACCTTGAACCACAGCACGGGCTCAAAATGTGCACATTTTGCAATGACAAAGGTTAGCTTGTCATTGTTGATGGTACCCGGGTGCTTGTGTTGATGTACAGCCTCAACAGCCTGATTATTTACAACAGGCGAGATGACAGAAGGATTTTTCCCGTCATGTCATTTTAAGACATTAATATCCATTAAAGATGACCTGCAAATTCACCAACCACTGGGCACCTCTTCTCATCGAAAGAATTCTTTTTGCATGACTTTCAAATAATAAATGTGTTTCCCATGCTGCTGAACTTTTACATTTAGTTGAGGTTCAGTAAGCTTTGAATGTCCTTCATATGAATGATGTGTAAAAAGGCATCTGTGATCTCTGAGTGTTCACGATGTGTGTATGTCTGATTGTGTTTTTGCAGAGATGCCTCAGGAGGCCTGGAGACGTCACCTGAACTGGCTCAGTAGCTCATTACAGAGACTGACAGAAGAAGAAGAGTTGGGAGATGACGACGGCAGCAGTAGCGCCAGTTTAGAGTGAGAAATGTGTTAATATGTGTCCGCTTCCATCACTCTACCTAATGCTCGTGTGCTGCTCTTGTTTCCATGAGCTGCTGTTGAGGGGGTGGTTAGTCAGATATTTTCCCCTTGTATCACAGCAGAGAGGTCCTGGTGCGCTGTGTGGCTCGTCCAAGCGCTCATTAGATACTATTAGCTTGGGAAAGAGAGAGCTTTGGCGAAAATACGTTTTTTAAAGTCCAAAAAAAAAGGGAGTGTGAAAAGGAATGTAACAGAAGAACTCCAAAAAAAGATACCAAATTAGCATGAAATACATAAAAGCAGAAATTAAACATCCTTGTTTGACGGATTACGAGAATAAGAGGATAGAGCGTGCAGATAAACAGCTCAAACCGGTTGATGTCGTGGATATGTAGACGGCTGACTTGATACCCTACAGCTGCGGTTTTTAACGAGCCCATTATCTCAACCGCCGCTTCATTCTGAAGCTCCATGCAAAATTCCCAAAACATTGTTCTGAGCCAGCGGTGGGAAAGTAGTATGTTGTGTTGCTCCGAGTAAAGATGCAGCTGCCAGGGCCCTGCAGCAGGGTGCTGCTGCACGTGTTCAGGAGCCAAGGAGAGAGAGAGAGAGAGGAGAGAGGGGGAAGATAGCTCTAATGATGGTATTAGGGAAACATGAGAAAGAGACTCAAATCGCTCAAATCGATCCTTTATCTTTGAGTCGTCGTCTCATTGTTGCAGCTGGGTGCCTCATTTTCTTCTCTTCTTCTGCGTAAATGTCCCCCCAACCCCTTTTATAACATCTTACAGTAATTCATGACTCTGACTGTAAACTGATGTATCTTCAGGGCTGCAGCTAACAGTATTTTCATTATTGATCAACTGTTTTATACTATTTTTATACATTGGGATGAATCATTACTTGTCGATGTCACAGCCGGGAATAACAAATGAGACTCAGTTTCTAATTCTGAATCAGATCTGTGTAAGGAGCTTGTCTCTCTTTGATCAGACATTGTTCCTTTCATTGGTGGGCGGGCCTCATACCCAAATAACCAAACAGTGGCTCATTAACTAAGCTCTTATGATGTAAATTACCCCTCCTAGGCTGTTATAAGAGGGTGATGTACTGGAAACCAGTGAAGTGAATACTTCTCATCTGCAGTGATAAAAACAGTCACTTGTTTCTCCTTTATATCCATTATGTTTCCAGTATTAAACACAAACCTGGGTTTTATTTTATCTTTATTTTGCACCAGTAGTTTGGTATATATTCATTGGAAACTCTGACCCTGGGATGTTTTATTTAATTACCAGGCTATTTAGAAACTTGATAAGATCACCCAACTAACCTTCATTTATAAATATTCAGCACACTATTGAGAAGTGTTCTCCTGCGAGGCTTGGGGAGTTGGGTACTGTTCCTCTTGCTTTGTTTTGCAGCTGACATTGACATTCTTCATTTCATCCTTATTAGTTGTCACTTTGAGTTATTTGTGACACCCGACCTGCTGATGAATGGCGTAAGATGCAACTGAAAGTTCTGCAAAAATCATCAGTCTGGATGACAAATTTATGGCTTCCTGGTTGAAGGATGCATTTTTATGCCTATTGTAATCAAACATTTATTTTTCATCCTGCCACATATGCTCATGTATTTATTATTTGTATGAGCTTTTCTTTATTCTCCACGTGTCTGTTACGATGAGCACTGTTCCTCTTCCTTTCCTGTAGGGGGCACCACAAAGTGTTTGAGACCTGGTTCCTGCTGGTTCAGTGTGCACACTGGGTGCAGGTGGCTGCCCAGCTGCTGGTGACATCTGGGCCGGGGGACGGTGCCCCCCTCCTGTGGCTGCTGACGTTTTACCACCACCCCACCAACAGGGGGCACCACAGAGCACAGCAGCTTGTAAGATACCCCTTAAAAATGTTTGGCTCTTATTTAACGTGTGATTATTTGAGCTGTGATTGCACATTTTCTCTAGCACATTGTCCACATACATTTGGTGTTTTTACATCCGTATCTTTGAATTTTCAAAATGTTGCATGACTAATATCGACAAGTGGGCAGATCTGCATACGCCTCTGTCCTGATTGACAGTAAAAAGTTAGTGTATTGACAATCACCAGGCAGCCGGGTACTTCAAACTCATTTCTGTCCTTTGTACTCCAAATATGATCATAACACATAAATAACTGAACTTTTGATTAAAGTACAGAAGAAGACAGCCCCAGCTGGTCCTTAATTAAACGTGCTAATCATCTACATGCTAATTATCTACATGACATCAAAGCCTCAATGTTTCTTACTATAAGCAGAAGTTAGTCTCTCATTAATCTTAAAGACACTAACCTGGATGAAGAAATGTTAGATTAAAAGAAAGGGTGCCTTATTTTCAAAATTATTTTGATAATTACCTTAACATGTTTACACTGCTGTAGCTAACTGTAAAAGAACAAGACTGAACTATAAGAACACACTTGATGTTTCACGTACAGCAGTACGATCTGAGTTTTTTACAATCATGTTTTGAGAAAGGACTTGAAAAAAACCGACAACCGACCAACCATTTAAGCAAAGGCTACCATGAGCCAAAGAGGGAGACCTTCAATTCCTATCTGAGTCTAAATTGGTGTCTGAACAGGTATCGATAATTTATAATAATAATAATATTAGTAATTTATACTTTATTAATCCCACGAGGGGAAATTTGGTTTACACTCTGTCTAATGAACACACACATAGGCCGAGATACACACTCATGCACAAACAGGGTTCTAGTGACCTGCATTAATGGAGAGGTCTCAGAGTGAGGGGGCTGCCCACAGCGAGCGCTCCAGAGCATTTTGGGGTTCAGTGCCTTGCTCATGGGCACCTCGGCAGTGCTCAGGAAGTGGACTGGCACCTCTCCAGCTACCAGACCAGTTTCCTGACTTGGCCTGTACCGGCGACCCTCCGGTTCCCAACCCAAGTCCCTACAGACTGAGCTACTGCCGCCCAATATTCTGCATCAGTGAATATTGTTTGATTTTCACTTGTATCATATCTACGTAGAAACTGCTGTTGTGACAACTGAAGGTAGAAGCCCCAGTCCAAAGACTGCTCAGTATCATCACTCAACAACATGACAGTGTGGATGCTTTGTGGTTATTTGCTCTTGACAGGTCAGTTGTCAAGGAAGGCCAGAGAACAAATAATGGGAAAGAGGAATAACACATTGAATAATAAATTATGGATGACCTCCCATCGGACCAGGAGAGAATGAGGCATTGGAAAAGAGAGAGCTAGATACAGATGGAGGAGGGGAGCAGGGTGATGAGGGTGATGTCGTATTGATTTCTCAGTGAGTGTCTGGCCAGCTGGCCTGAGTTTCATCTCTCTGTCTCCTGTTTGTCCGCCTCCTCTCATAACCCTCGGAGACTCGCTGTCTTTGCTGCCATCTCTTCCATTACTATCTTAGCTTCCTACGCACACTGGGTTGTCTTTGTTCCGCATCAGTGAAATACTATTATATTGATTTTTCTATTTGCAGGAAAGAGACTTTAAGAAGTCCTTCTTGATGTCGTCGTGGTCTGTAAACAAACATCTTCAAATTAACATTAGACAATCATGTGACCTGTTATTTTCCAGGTGCGTGCCAAAGAAGCATGGGACCACCTGTTTTTTTTGGTCTTACCTGGCCCTCTTCCTGAGGAGCGCCTGCAACCACTGGTCACTCTGCTGTCACCACAGCCTGAGCAGCCATCACCGCCTACAGTATTGATCCTCAGCCTCGTAGTCAATGTGGCTGTTTTCTCCCAACTATCTCTGAAAGGATCAACAGACATTTTACAGACGGTGAGAAACCTATTCGTCGTCTTCTTCCTGTTTTCTAGTTATTTCTAAACTCATATTTCACACAAGGTAAGAGAGTCAAGCACATCATGGCTACATTCACAACTTGCACGTCTTTTAAAGTGTGCAGGAAAATTTGAATGAAAACAAACAAGAATAGCATGAATATTTTGAAGTTTATTGTCATGTATTTTTGGGGGGAACTTGAAACTGTCAAATGACTTAATGTTTATATAAGACATGTTCTGATCTCCCTTTTCCTTCCAGGTAATATTATGTAGACTTGAGTTGTATGGGTTGCTACTGATCTGCCCTCCAATCCTTATGCAATCAAAAATCCATTATTCAGTTGATAAAACACTGATTCTTACATTTGCTGCTTTTGACTAACAGCATCATTCTTTTTTTTGCTAATTCTTTTTTCTTTACTCTTTTTAACTATTTTTTGATGCACATTTTTTATTTTACATTTGTATATTTTTTTCTAATCTAATTTTTCTTCTGCCATCCTGCTTTGCTGCTCATTAGGTCTGCTAGTAAAGTCTGCACCAATGTAATGTCATGTCGTGTTTCCAGTATTATCTGCAGTTGTTAGTAGGAGGTTGCATGTTCACCACACTTTGTCTTTGTGTGTGTTGAATGGGCTTTAATCATTGAAATGTAGATGTTTCAAGATATAAACAGTCTTTACGTATAGTTGTTAAAATGAACTTGTCTCGTTTGCTATTCTTTGAATATCATCTTAAATGATGTTTCTTTACTTTTTGAAGTAATGCTTTATCAGAAACACTTCACTGATTTTTTTTCTGTACTGTTACAATCAATGTCTTCTTTGTGTTTGTGGGTGCATATGTGTATGTGTGTGTGCATCCAGGTGGTGGATGGGTCTGGTCTGGCTGATGAAGCAGCGAGTCTTCTCAGCTCACTGGAGCTCAAACTGAACGGAGGAAGCTGCTCATCAGGCGATGCTAACAGAGTTCATCTCAGGATCAAAGCTCTTCGAAACACTCTAACACGTACGCATGCCGAATCAGGCCCTGCTGAGAACCGAGCACACACACTCACACTCTAAAAACACTTTAAAACAACCCCCAACACACACACACACACTTATTAATGCAGAGAACCACACATCAGTGAGTTCATCCTCGGCTCAGGGTTTTTCTCCCAGACACCTTCGCCGAATGACAAATAGCCGCGCCTATTGTGTAGATATGCTGCGGTACAATGACAGGAGTGTGTCAAAACAGCCCAGTGAGGACAGATTATTTGGAGAGGCAGCAATTACACACACACACACACACACACACAAAAACACAACTACAAGGCCCACAAGGACACTTGAGCAGTGACAGATCATACTGCAAAGAAGCAGCAGCTCGTACAGCGTGTCACAGTCCTCCTACTCACATAATTGTCTCACAACAGAAATCCTTCACGCTCCGCACATCGACTGAAAGACGTTTAGGTTCAGAAGATGAGACAACCAAACAGCAGTTATCTCTGGATTATTACAGTTTGTGCTCAAATATATTAATATGAATACACCTTGTTGCACCAAGTATACAAATGTAAATAAACTGAATTTCACGTCTTCCTCTATGTACATTTTCTACAGCTTCATGAAAAATGACTCAGTGCTTTTACATTTCATCCATATTTTTCTATCTCACTTTGCTTATATGTATACATATGTGTAACTTACTTTATGAAAGGTTTAGATGTACAGAAAAACACCCAAATGCAGACTGTAATATCTATGTGATGAAATTGTCTAATGATTCTCTTTTGTTTCTTTAGATTTATGTTGGGGCTTTATTTAAAGATCAGGGAGAGAATTTGGGGAAGGACATGTAGGGGCAACAGGTTGGATTTGAACCCTGGCTTCCCACTTGAAGGAGCAGTACTGGCTTCCCCGTCTATTGTTCTGTGTGTTTTAAATTTGATGTGATCTCTCGGGGCTATAGAGGCAGGAGTTACCAGAGTTTCATGTACTTTTTAACGGCTTCTTTTTCGATCCTGGACCAACGTTGTCCTCCCTCAGATTGATACAGATGTCAGGCTAATGCTTCAGCTTCATGTAATATGATAAAGGCTGCTAGTTATAATATGTAGAGACATTTTTCCTCCATTACCTTCTTTTGCCTAGTAGAAAAGAAATACCACATAACATTGATTCACTTAAAAGATTGGGAAAATAATCTTTAGGATTTGTATACACTGGCAAACACCCGTCTGAACTCTTACAGGCATACATTGAAGAGTGCCGCTGTTTGTACAGAGACGTTTTAAATGGCATCTAATTTTCTACTCTGTGTTTATGAATAAATAAAGTTGGATTTCACGCTCCTCTTTGTTCCAAATGTAATACAGCAGCAACACAGACGTTCTTGAAAAGAGACCGTGTCTGTGATGTTTGTACCCAGCTGAGAAGAACACAAACATGATGAATGAAGTTCAGGTTTATACTCCTTCTGTGAGCGAGTCAGCAGACGGAAGAGACAGACACTGATTTCATGAAAGAGGATTTATTCATTTTTATTTGACATGAAAATATAAAAAATGTGCACTTACAATTAAGCACAAACCTACAAAGTTGACAAAAATACAAAAAGCTACTCTCACCTACACAAGAACAAAACCTGGCTGTATACTCCAGTGTTATTACAGGCTGGAGTGAAGTCATGTGTTATGTCTGAACCATGACTCACCTGAAAGTACTTCTAGTCTAAACTGTAGAGAAACAGGTCATGACTTCAGACTAAACAGACACTAACTGAAACACAGAGAGCAGCTCATGTTCTCAAACCTGACTGAAGGTGCTCCCTCCATATGCATGTATAAGATGATCAAATTTGTGACCTGGATACTTTTTAATACCACATTTTAATATTACTCAAACTCCATTCTGTGTTTTTTTGTTTTTTACCAATACTATCGAAAGCTAGAAGCTTTACAAAAAAGGCTACAGCTCTTCAGTCTGCCACCAGAGAAAGAGCGAACCCTGTGAATTACACAGACACATTGGTAAAATTTTGGTATTCATGACATTTAGTTTGCTTACAATTATTAGAGATCAAAAGTGAGAGAATCCTGAATATGAGCTGCCTAGGACTTCTCTTTTTGTTGCCTTTATTGAAACAGCTTTTGTTATCCTTCGAATTTTCCCAGCACCATATCAAAGTTGAAAATCTGGCATGGTGACAGCCCCATCCATGAAATATCTTTGATATCTATCAGTTCTAAACCCGTAAAAAGATCAAACAAAATCTTCAAGCCGTAGACTCGTCAACAACATTGAACCTCGCTACAAACAGCTTGTAGCACCAGTGATTTCTTCCCAGGCTGGAATGAACACATCTGCTGCTTTGAATCTTGCCAGTTGGCCCTGGCTGTTAAGTAAAAGCACATCCTCGTGGTGTTCACACTGGTGAGCGATTCTGCAGCATCCCCTCTTCTTCTGAGGAAGACGAGCCGAGTGCTGGACCCTCGTTCATCCTTTGTGCCAAACTCCTGTCATCTCCGCCCGTAATCAGCCGCCTGGAATAGAAAGATACAAATAGGTTGGAGCACGAAAGAACATTTGGTTGATATCCACAATCCTCTGGCTGAACTGTGGGTGTATATACCTTATATAAAGGCTAACAATGAATACTGTGGGTTCAGCTCAGGTCTGTTGGATGTCGTGGCCTCAAGCACCCAACCTTTATTGGATGCATGGATACCAACGTTTGCTGTTAAAAAAGACACGATCATGACACCTCTACTGATAACATTTGTCTCGCGTAAATATGACAAATGTTAAAAATATTCTTGTCAGTGCCATCTAGTGGACAAACTATGTGACAATGACGTCACATAACTGCAAAAAAACAACAAAAAAAAGAATATCTGTTAGATAGAAAACCTAAAAATACAGAGAAAACCAAAATGACAATCCCGTATTAGAAATACCGGACTTTGAATAATTTAATTTGGGGCAATTTCCTCCTGACTATTTGATATATTCGAGAAATAGATTCAGATAGATACATATGCCTGCGGCTGGCCCAACTGATTTAATAGAAAGAAGAAGAAGAAGTTCGTTTTCAAAGAAATGATGGACTGCAATCAAAGATGATTTTATAAAATTAGCTGTGCAACTAAAGTGAGATCATCTCTTTCTGGAGCCAAACGTCAAACTCAATGGATCTTTAGTTGCATGTTTTAAGACTTGAGAAAAAAACCTTTAGAATAAATCTCTTTAGGTTTCCGTTTCCCCAAACATCTGCAGCTCTTGTATGACAACTGCATATCGATTGACACTCGTGTGTGTTTGTGGTTCGGTGGTGAGTGGACTGGACTCCTGTTCCTGCTGAACTGAGCCAGTGGTTCTGTAGGACTGATTATCAGCTCAGTAGGCACAGGAGGCCAAGCCCAAGTATCTCTCCTTCTCATGAAGGACTCGCTGGCTGTGAACACACATTTTTCCCTTTTTGCAGTACGTGTAATGAAGCAAAAAGCAATGCTAACGCAGACTGCGTTCCGCTTTTCCAAACCAAGAAAACAAACGACTGTCGGTTCATTTACGCTGCTCAGATTGTCTGATTTCACGAGGCGGCAAAAGGTGTGACAGAAAATAGACTGTATAAAGAATGGACAGCAAAACATCTGGACTCAAGTGAAGCCAAAAGACTGAGACACAGATCAAACTATCAAAATAGGCGTCAAGTATGTTTTTTCTGAAACACCATTTTGTGCTCCAGTTTTTTCTGTGATATTTTTCTTCAATAGGTTAGTTGATGATGCACTTTGGTTAGAGGAAGAAGCATAATGTCCATCCTGCAGCGAAATATGCCAGCTTCTGTCAAAGGGGTACTTTAACTTCATATTTGCAAAACACAGATAGATTAAGGCACATTGTCCATATATACATACAACATACAATATATTCAGTCTATGGTAGAAATGTCTCCAGTATAGAGAGAGTGAGTAAGAGTGGTAGACATTCAAAATGATTGGTTTGCAAAAAAAAAAAGGCTGAGAGTCTATTTTAGGAGCCTGATCATAAAAATGTACTGTAACTATAAATCCTACATATTCACATTCCTTCACCTCCTGTGCCTAGCATGCACACATACTGCATTACTTATAAAAAAGTTTCCAGCAAATACTCTGAAATGCTGCAGCTCACTAAAAAAAGGTTCTATGTTAAGGAGACAATCAGTCAAGTTTAGCTGCGTGAAGAGGAGAATGAGTGGGTAATGTGGGGGGGCGAATACGTTTATTTTTGGTGTCTCTATACAATGTTGCTTTGTCCTTTGATGTGCACTGCACCATTTCCCTCCCATTAGACGGTAATAAATCACCTTTTGGATACGCGCTCTGATGGCAATTCCTCTCTTTTACAGGCCTTTGATGGTCATTACTCTTTTAACAGGCCCTAAATATAGGTCTAAAAATGGCAGGCTCCACATGGCCCTCATTTCTAATTCACACATCTGTCCTCGTTTAGTCGCCATTTTGTCGTCGTGAATATAGAGCGATGTAATATACCTCCTCACGGCTCAAGCTCTGATCGCCAAAAAAAGACTGACCAGTCCTGAGATAGATTCCAACCCATCTGTCTCTGTTTTGATCAGGGAGTGATTCGTCTAAAATGGTATATAGCTTTGCATTCCAGTTAAGAATACCGGTATACCTTATCAGACTTTACCCACATTATAGCAAAGTTATTTAAAGTCTGTGTCCCTCTTCTTTACACGTAGACCAGCTGCAGTTATTGACAGCTTGGTCATTTGCAGATTAGCTCACTAAGCAGGGGACGTTTTTTTATAGAAGCTTTTTCTCCGGAGGGGAAGATGTAAATGGAGTTTGTTGTACAACAGTTCCTAAACAAATCTTTTCCTTGGGACATGTGGGACAGACTGAGAGTTATTGATCATTGTGTTGGCAGAAACAGTTGGCAGGCGGCATTGTTTAAAGCTTATCTCGACTAATTTGGGAACCCTCTCTCAGTACGCTCTGTAATGCCTCCAACAGAGCGTGTGGTGTAACTCAATTTGCTGTTCCTGCTTTTCCAGTTATCAGTGGGTGTTTCACAGGATCACTGCCTTTTGTGTCTCCTGTCTGAGACAAATAATCAAGATGTACGTTGGGCAGTAAATCCAACGCAGAAACACTTAATTGTCTCATTTCACTGAAAGTGACGTCCATAAATGATGGAAAGCTCTCCGATTGCTGAAAGATATTCCTCATCTGGCGCCTCAGTTTTGTTTTGCAAATATGTCCTGTGAGAATCTGTCTGCTT
>NC_136691.1:51025302-51040302 GCF_947650265.1 Symphodus melops
TCAAGGGTATAAAAATCACCCCGGATCAAGTAGAGACCGTCCTGAGCCCCTCAGAAAACGCTCACTGACCCGTTCTCTCTCTCTCTCTCTCTCTCTCCGCCCTCTCTCGTTTGTTTGAGGAACGCATTCCCAAATTCCTTCACTGACAAACACATCCTGATGGCGCTGCTGTGAAACCATAGAAAAGGCCCCATTCTGAGTCTACAAACACGTGCACACACACACACACACACACACACACACACATGCATACACACGCATGCATACACACACATGCACACACGCACATGCACACACACACACACACACACACACACACACACACACACACACACACACACACACAGAGGAATGTGAGGTAAAGGTAGCCAAGTGACTCAAGTGTGGACTGTCCGCTGGAATCAGGATCAATCTGACACAAAGCTTTCTTTTAACGTCGCCATTTCAGAATAACACGCCGGAGCAGAGACAGAAATATCGTCTTTCGTTTGCAGAGGGGCTCAGAGAGAAAAGAAGAAAAACTAAAATGTCAAATGATTCAATCAGTCAAATGTCAAATGATCAGATGATAGAGAATTTTTGGAGAAACTCTGCTGTAATATTTATGAGGCTCCTTTGAGCTTTGTCATACTGATGGATTTAAGCATGGTTCAAGTCAAACTCACCGGGTTACTAAAAGAGGCATTCCTTCTCAACGTGAGCTTGAAGTGAAGCATGTGAGAAAGCCTGCTAACTTTCAACCCTTTCATCAATGTACTCGAATTCACACACGCAAAAAAACGACAGAATATTTCCTGAAATTTTGCGGGGTGAGCGGCATGTGTGAAAAGCGCTTTACACAAAAGTTCCAGTTGTTTGCAGAGAAAAAAAGGGCAAAGGGTGAAATCTGATTTAACTGGTTATCCGTTTTGATTTCAGTGAGAATTCTGACAGATACTTCAGATACAGCATGGTCAAAATGCTCTAAATCTGAAAATAAAGCTTCACCTCAGATGTCATAGGACCATCTCCTCCACCACTCTGCGTGCTGATTGGTCCATTTCATCCTGGACCAATGACAGGCAGCGCCTGGCCAGTGCCTGCTGCTCAGGGTCTTCTTGAACCATCAGCTCCCCATACAGATACACACCCATGGCCTGAACCAACACACAGAATTGGGGTTTATTTTATGTAAGGTTTTGAAGACAAGTGTTCAACAGTTGTGTGTACGTACCTGGTCATGCACCAGGAAGTGTTCCACGTCTCTGTAAGCCTGAGTGTGCACATGTTTGACCACCAGCTCACACCAGCGATGTCGAACCTGGAAGCCAAAACAGAGGCAAAAATTCACACACTGTTACAGTTGAAAAATGTTCATTCTTTTTTTCACATTTTTTTATTGACTTTCCATTTGGCGAAAAGGCCAAGCAGCCCAGCTAACATTGACCAACGCACAGCCAGAAAGTCAAAGAAAAGAAGATTACGGAATTAGACATTAAAAGATTGAAAATGCCATTAAATTGTACTTCAAATTAAGGCTTAACGTCCACATGGTAGTTTCCCAAACCAGTCCTCAATTACTAACTTGGATGTGACGAAAACACAGTTCAAATGAAGAAATAAATATTGAGGAGTTTAAGACGTCAAAAAAATAATTAAACTTGTCTTTACACAGCAGTTGCTCAAAAGGACATGTTATCTCCTGCTTTTGGCCTGTGCACTCACACATCTGATGCGCTGTGGTCTCCCTCAGTGCCAGTAACAGAAGACAAACAGCTCATCTGACATGCAGGGAGACAAAGCTGGAAGCTGCTCTGCTGACAATGAATAGATTCATCCAGAATCGCAGGATTAACTGATATGAATGTTGTCTCAGAAAGGGAAGCATCTCAATCGAAAGGTTACGTTTCAAAAAATTCTTCGGCTATGTGCGTGTGTGTGTTTTGCCGTTTTCGTGTATAGGTGGTTTTTTACTGTATGTGTGCATGTGTTTGAAAGCTAATGCCTGGCCTTTCTCCCAGAGGATCAATAGGAGCTCTGTTGCTGGGGTTACAGGAGAGATCAGAGGATGGCTCTGTCCCTGCCTCTGCCATCATCCTTCATCATCTGCTATGAGCGTGCACGTGTGCTCCTCCGTGCGTGTGCGCGGGGCGTGGACGCACAGAGCGCGAGTGTGGGGATACACGGACAGAAGGATGATACAAGAGACGGAAAAGCGATAAAAAAATATCAAGCAGAAAGAATCTTTTAAAGGATGATCGCTTTGCTTTAAAAAGCTGACAGTTTCACCTGAATGGTTCTCCGTGGGTTTTTCAATCTCTGCCATAACTCCTCTCAGGATAATAAACTAGTTCTTTGGAGGGTACACTGACCAAAGGATGGGATTTGTGGGGACTGAGTGTATTTTAACAGCTCAAGCTTTAGGCTTTTCAAAAGCACTCGTACAGGTATGCACCTAAAGGCTGATTTCAAGAAAGGAATCAAGTTTTGTTTGCTGCACTGGAGCTCCACCTGTTTATGTAGTTTATGAGAATGGAGACTAAGCAATGCTCCACTTACAACAGCCACATTGAAATCCTCACAGTGCCTCTGCAGCCTTCTACATAAACATGAGTTTAATTGGTCTCAGAAGAGCTTTAGTTCCTTCTCGTTCCTCTTTCATCAAAATCTTAAATGTTCTGTTGTGGAAGATTGTAAAAACTCCATCGCGGACATGCCAGAAAGGAAAGGGTATAAGTCAAAGTGTAACATGCTCTTTAAGCTCTGCCCACATTGAATCATGGATATGCGTGTGTCTGGATTCAGGATTGTGTACAATAAGTGTGCCCTCTGGTGCCAGCCCTGCCCTCGTGGCCTGTGTAGCCTCGGCAGCTGTTCCCTGCGCTGGGTTACATTCCTGGGGAGAGCCCTGGGGCAGAGCAGCTGCCGGGTGCACCTCTCTTCACCCCCCCCCCCCCCCCCCCCCCCCCCCCTCACCCCCCCCACCCTTTTTTTTAAAAACTCTGCTTCCTCTCGCTGGGCCTCTCCTTCTCTGACAGCACATGCAATAACACAGTGACATTCCTTCATTTATTACTGCACCCCCCCCCCCCTTCACCCTCCTCAACCACCAAAACCACAGAGTTCAACACACGCTCAGATACAACGACTGATACTAACACACACCGTGACAAACATGTCCACATATCTCGCTGAGTCACATTCTAATAAACAGGACAGATGTGCAAATGCTTCTTCCTGTCTTCAAACCTGGGCTGCAAAAACACACCAAAAAAATCCTCGTCCCAAAACTTCATTTTTACGATTTATTTATTTAAAAACTGACATCATAATGATATTCTTAAGGGTAAGGTGACATCTTAAAATGTCTTGATTTTAACAAACATATTCAACACAATAAACTAGTTATTGTCTAACTATAGTTAGACAACAGTAGTAAAAACTCATTATATTTGATTCTGTCAACAAAATCTAAACACTGACGCTTTTTGATACCACATGCTTCAAAGCTATACTATCTCTGTCATTTCAACGAGTATCGAAAAGTTCCAAAGCCTTAAAAAGAGATCAGTTATTTAGTCATGTCAAAGGTAGAAATATGTTGGCACCATTTTGGTATAGTAGCTATATACTTTTTATGCAGAACATCAATGTCATGCAAAATAAATTCAATATTTATTTATTTATTTACAATTGCTAATCAGGCAGTTTGCATAGGTTTGCCTTTAATGTTTTGTTGATTAAAGAAAGCCAAACATGGTTGCAGATGAAGAGAAAAGGTATAAATATTGATAGATTTATTCTGGTATTGTGTCTAAATATGAAACTCTGGTATGGTGAAAAGCCTACATCTGACAAGCTCGCTTTTGTTTGACATTTCTGCTCCATTTTTATTTTGCTATTATAGTCGCTGATCTTTTTCCAAAGTGTTTGCCCAGGAGCAACTACAAGTCCTGGAAGGGCTTTCCCTCCTCTTTGATCCATCTCAGAGTTTTTAAAGTTCTCCCATTAAAGAGTTTTTATGAGGGGAAGTTTTTCTATTTCACTTGAGGAGCTGTTTTTTTTGTTTCCAGCCTCTGAAGCCGACTGAGACTGTCAATGTGATGAAAGGCTACACAAATAAACTTGCTTTGACTTCTCTAAATCTCCCCTAAACACCCCTTAGTTTATTGTCAATAACTCGTTTTTCCCCCTTCATTGTCTCCTCTCCTCGCTCCACATGTTGTGGTGCACGCTGACTTGATGTGGTCCAGTCGAGTCTCCAGTCACTCAGGGAGTGAAGCTAACCTGGGCTATAACGGACAATAAGTCCTTTGTGCTTGACCGACAGATGGCCTTTGAAACACACAACATGTGCGTGTTTGCTCTCAGAGAGAAATCGGAAATTCACTCATGAAATATAACGCACATGCATGCACCCAGACGCACACAGAACCTCACATCACATGAAGCCCATATGAAAGGAGTGGGGGGGGGAAGAGTCATGAACTTTCTCTTATACATGCAAACACATGCTCCAGCTCACACACGTATTCATGGTCACTCACACCGTTGACAAAGCAGCACGCACACTGATGGTCACCCACATATTTCCTATCACTTTCAAGTTCACGCTCATGCATATTACATGCAAAGAAGCTTAAGCTTGCACGCCAGTCTTCACAGGATCTTTGACACAGAGACCTTTCTCACTTTTGCAGCGCTGCTACCCTCGCTACCCAGTATTTCAAAAAGTAATACAAATTGAATAAAAATTGCAACTTGTCCAGAATAAAGCTGCACGAGAAGCTCTCTCTTGAGGGTTAAGATCGAATTTCATTAAAATACATGAATGCCACGGTTGGTTTAAAGTTGTTTGGTTTTCTTACGGAACGTAATAACAACAAAAACTCCTTTTTACTTACATAGAAGATTATTATTGTTATCCAACAAAGCACTGTATACAGTAATAGAAAAAAAAAAAGACTTAAAGAACATTATCTCAGAAAAACTTAAGTCAGTACTGATAGGACTATGGGCCTTTTTTATGTAACAATGTTTATCTTTTAGATGCTGAGAATCAGACGGAGTTTGTTTGTTTTCTTTTTTTGTTCATTTATGAACATTGTCTGTAGTTGTTGTTGATATGATACTTGTTATGGAGTGTTTTGCATAGTGTGAAAAGAATATTAATGTGTAAAATGTAATGTCACAGTGAAAAACTGAGGACCATAGCTTCTTGCTATGCGCAAGCTAATGGGGATCTAAACTTAACGAACGAACGAACAAACAAACAATCAGTATGCTTTGCTTTGCTTCGGTTTTGTTTTGTGTTGACTGTGAATGTATTTGCCAATTTTGGTAATTTTCCTTTAATTTGTGATTGAGACTCTGTGTAGTTGTTAATCAGATGAAGAGGAGCATCTAATAGGTCTTTGACCTCACAATGAACTCTTACAAGTTTGATTACTTTAGTCTGAAAGGGCAACCAATCAGTGGCATGAAAGAAACAGAATTAACAATTGCTTAAGAGCTTAGATTTGGTAAGTTAAATGTTTGAGTGAAGAAGCAAAGCCCAGTGAGGTCATAAAATGTAAAAACTAATCAAACAGGCTATGACAATGTTTTGTATCCGCAAAAGCAATAAGTAAATATCTTCCTAAGTGGACAAATAAATGGATTTAAAACAGACAATTAGAGTGTGTGTCTGTCATTAAAGCGGAGTAAAGCCATCGTCACAAGGCTGGCTCTGTGCAGCAGAGACTGACAATACTCTTCTATTTAAGGGCCAACAATCTGTGTCGTGTTTTGTCAAATCACGATGCACACTGAGTCAACGTCTTGCTAAACGCTCTTCAGCAGCCAAGAATCATTTCTATAATCCAATATTCATCCACTCTGAAAAGCTCTCACTCTCTCTCTGTGAGGTAAACAGTGAGGGGCTGCAGAGGCTGAACTGCACTCAGTCTGCCAAAAATATATGGAACAGATCAATCTTCTGAAGAGGATGCATTACCAGACAGAGAAGAGCTGAGTGAAAAGATATAATGCAATCAGACGGGGGGGGGGGGGGGGGGGGGGCGGTGAAACGGAAAGAAAGAAGGAGAATAAATGGGCACATTTATAAGGGGAGACGTTGGTCATTAACCTCTCCTGAATAAGATTACTGACATTAGAAGAGGACCATTGGCTTTCGACAGGTGCGAGCAGGTGTGTGCATAATTGTGTAAGAGTGTGTATATGTTTGAGTGTGTGTGCGGTTTCATGCATGACTATGTGCATAATGGCGCCGTGTATTTTTGGAAAACACTACAAGTTTTTTTTTTTTTTTTTACAGGAAATTGCAGCTGAGAATCTGGTTTCATCAAACTGAACTTAGAGGTCAAACACAAACTCCCCTTAACTTGTGACCTCAGGAATAATGACTAAAACAAACCACAAGACAGAAGCTATGATATGATTGGGTTGACATGATCATTTTATCAAGATTTTATTTCAATTCTATAACCACACAAGTGAACATCGTTTGTCATATGTGTCTTTGTAAATAAAAGTTGTAATTTTTAATCTATAGGTTGTAGATTATGCTTTTTTAAATAGAAAAATTATACTGATATTTAATAAGAACACATAAATAAAGTATTTAAAAAACATATTCATATTCAAATGAATAAAACCTACAGCGTGAATACTTCGACCATCAGTGCATGAATTCAGTGGCCCTTTGGCTCTTGCACGTGTTTGGGCGAGCCGGTTTTCAAGTCTGTTTCTAGCATATGTTTTAAATATGTTCCTGTGTGCCATTTCACGTGCTGCACCATGTTGGATTTTGCTATTCGTCCTATCCAGTATCTGCTCACCTCACGTCTACTTCATTTTTTTTTTAATCTTTTTTTTTTTTTTTGAAACTATATGTATCCCCATGGGGCAATTAGTGCACCAAGCGCCCGACCTCTGGAGCAGCGACCCGCATACACCCTGACGGAGCAGGGGGAGCAATTTGACATGTATTCTCATCCTCAAATTGTTCTCTTGCTTCCACCATATTCGCGCAATCTCTCTTCTTCAGCTTCTGAGCACGACAAAGAGAAGCCAAAAGCAGTTTAGCAAAATATTTTTTGTCTCACCGATTTCAAATGTTCATATTTGAATCAATTTTGTGTCCCTATAAGACAGTTACATAATGTTGAGTAAAACTGCAAAAAGTTGTAGGAAATCAGAGCTACTGTATCACTTTCATGTTGCAGAAGTTGAACAGGTGGCTAATGTAGCTAGGAGTGTAAATAACAAAAAGTGTCCTTAAATGTAACTTTTCACATCTGGATTCAATATCATTTGTGCTAAAATGGCTCAGTAGAGCCTACCATCAGCCAACGTATATGCCCCAAATAAACAGCTTGTATAATTAATAAGAAGTTGTAAAAAACTAAAATGTATCATATTCATCTTTTCAAGATGAGCTACATGCTAACGATGGAGGTAAAGCCCAGAGCATCCTGGAGGCAGCAATGTTTTCACGCTCATGCTCCTGTACTGAAGTGTGCTGTAAAGATTGCTTTAACCGCCAACGCACACACACAGCATTAGAGCACAAACGGCAACAAGAAGAAACACACACACACTCACAAACAATGTTAATAGTGCCATTAAGGATCTGTGATGCAGTCCTAAAACATAAAGTGAATTCTTGTGGGATTTAGTCAGTAATGGTGGCTGTAAAGAAGAGAGCTGCTATTACTGCAGAATTTACTGCACATTGCAAAGCGCTCTGCTTTGGGATGGAAAAGGGAGCGGAAACCTTCTACTTTTTTATTATTGGAAGAGATTATGGAGCTTGGATGCGTATGTTCACTTGTCTGGGCATGTGTGTGCATGGGGGAATGTGTTGCTATTCTATATGTGTGTGTGGTCCTACCTCAGCGTCTTGGTTCTGTAGTTTGTACGTTTTCTGCAGAGTGCGCATTGTCGCCGCGCTCAGCTTGTCTTCCTCGAGCAGAAGCTCCAAAAGCATCACAAGCTGCTCCGACGTCACCTGAGGAGACAAAACAATCCGTGAGATTAATAGTGCTGACTGACACGAGCTCCGGCACGGAATGTATTAAGACATTTTATTGGATATTATGAGAAGCAAAGTCACATCCTCCTTACACCAGCAGATTTAAATTACTGAACTAGCACAGTGATGAACACATTACATACTGCGAGACCGATCTCAAATCTATTATTGTCAGAATTTTTTCATTTAAATTCCAGTGGCGGGGGATGCTTGATGAAAAAAAACGTCAATATCAGAGTCAAGCAATTAATGCAGCCTTTCAAATAGAGGAAACGGGAACACAATAAAACTGAGCTGAAATGGAGATGAAATAAATATGGTAAAGCAAATGAAAGTTGTACACGAGGGAAACATTGGGAAATAAGCAAAAGAGGACAGATGAGGGGAAAATATTAAGATTTGCATCAAGGGCTGAGAGAGAAGTGAAACGAAGCAATGAAGCTGTCTCTTATGATATTGTGGAGAAACATCACAGTTTAGACACAAACTAAGCCAAAGGAAGACATCTTTTAGAACAGGTTGAAGTCTGCAGTGATATCACTGCTGCAGCCATTAGTGGAGCTTTAAGTGTGAAAGAAAAGATTTACAGAAAACGGTAAAAGCCTTACTGTTTCCTTTTCAAACGCATGTTCTGATGGTGTTTTATCAAGGCAAAACAAGCTGTTCTATTCCACTGTAATAATGGAACAATGGAACATCCATAGGGATCCTGAAAACTGAGCGGTGAATTTAGACGATTTATTCTGAGGATGGATGTGGGCAGCGATATGAGAGAGCGACTTCCTCCTCAGGAGAGAGAGAGAGAGAGAGAGAGAGAGAGAGAGAGAGAGAGCTGTGCCCAGCCTTGCCTGCCTCACACCCAGCACTCCCAGCTTTCTCTCTGGTCCCAGTCTGGGACACAATTAATGGCTGAAGGCCCCGTAGAGACTGATGTGAAAATAGGTATGAAGTGGGTGGGTGTGTGCGTGTGTGACTGAGGGAAGCAGAGCGAGGGAGAGAGAGAGAGAGAGAGAGAGAGGAAGGGGGGAGGGAGAAAGTGAAGGAGAAGAAGGTAAACTAAACTCTTTTATCCCAGTAAACACATCCAAAGTAAATAGAGGCAGTTGAGCAGTATATATTTTCTAAAGCACCTATCCATTTAAAGAAATCCTTGGTAAACAACCTCCTTAATACTGCTGGGAAATACCTGAGCTGAAAGCAGGAAGTATTTCAGCTTGTAGCGGCTGGAGCGGAGGGAATAACACCCCGACTTGAGCTGGCAAATGGTCAAATCAAACACCACTACCACTTCTTCACGCACACGATGGTCCAGCTCTGTGTAAAATCCGATATCCAGTCCCCGTCCCCCATTCACCCTCTATCGACTCTCTCCTCCTCCCTCCATTTTGTGAAGGCTGAGTGTCGTCTGAAGTGGTGTCTCCATCGCTAAAGGCTCTCTTCTGGGGCCCACCCATGATCCTCCCAACTCTCCCACCCTTTGAAAAGTCCACAGCAATAAAACGGCGCTCACAGAGAGAGACAGCCGCACACACCTCCCTGTGCGCCCACTGTGAGGTCCTGTTGTGCCTGTATGTACTTATGTTGCCATGGTGGGTAATCAATACGTCTGCACCGCTGTCTCCAACAACAAATTCCTGGTCAATGATGGTACAGTACTAATCAATTTAAATTGTTATTATTATCCTGACGCGCACACATTGTACATATTTCAGAGACAGGGACATGGTCGTCTGCTCCAGCTTGTTTAACATCTCCATGGAGAACAACAGCAACTAACATCTGCTTCCATAATCTGTCTACCTCTCATCTACCAAAACATCAAAAAAAACACAAGCGAGGTCGGTCAGCTCCGGTGCTGAGTCCAAGCAGCACAAGTCTTTCACTCAAGTTTGTTATTTCTGATTCATACTTTCATACTTTCACAGGGATATAGTGTGTTTTACACTTTGTTCCATGCATGCACATTCCCTGTGAATGTCATTTTCACTGGAAACTTTAACTTGGTGCAAAGAGCTTGCTTGAAATGCGACTTCTTCTGCTCACATGGTGTCTACACATTTGATCCTTGCTTTCTTCTCAATACACCTGACAGACAATGTCACACTTGAGGGGTTGAGTGTTGGGTCAATGGCTCACAAGGACTTCTTTTTTTATGCACTGCAGCTTTGGATTGAACCTCATTTCATATTCATTCGACAAAAGAATCTGCCTCGTGAATACATTTGAAGTAAATGTTTACCGTGAGGTTGAAAAACCTCGGGACATAAAGAAGATATCAAGCGTGATTTGCTATGATTAAAATATCGAGAATTTATTTTTGACTTTGTCTTGAAAAAGGTTTAAAGTCTTCAAACTTGTTCCATCCCTGTCGGCTGTGAGTTCTGTGTCATACTTCTGAAGGGATCAATAAAGGCTTCAGGCCTCTGCTTTTTGGAAAATCTAACTCCACATCAGAGACTGAAAATGTGTTTTGTGGTAGCTTGAGCAGCTGAGTGTGTGTGTGTGTGTGTGTGTGTGTGTGTGTGTGTGTGTGTGTGTTTGGCAGTGTTGATTTGAAGTTTCAAAGCATGTGTGTGCTGTTCTTCAGGCTTTACCCATTAATAAGGGGGTACTCAGCCATGGAGTTCACCTTTTCCCCTATAATTGCTCTCTTTCTCCCTCTATCTCACTCACCACAAACATACAGACACACAGACACACACACACACACACACACACACACACACACACAGTCTCATGTCATGACCAGGTCATGAGTAGCTCTAACAATAGCCCTTAATAGTACAGTGCTGAAAGCACTTTACCACTGAAGGGGGAAATGCATCCCTCTCTATCTCAACGATTCATGTGAAAAGATCTCCTCTCTTAGACGCACACAAAGACAAAAGTACACACACACAGCATGCACACACACACACACACACACACACACAGTCAGTCTTTCAAAGCTGAATAATACTTATGGTGCAAAAGACTGATTCTTCTTGCTCTCTGTCTTTCTTATAATCACTCCAGAACGCCTCTCGTCTCACTCATTATGGACTTTTTAAATAAACGTATATAAGAGACAGAACAAACTGCTGACATGGCTTGGTTGCACAGGCTCTATATTAGGTCGAGCTCTGCAAGGCCCTCTGGGAAATATGCAACTGAAATGTCCCCTTCACACACTGACCTCTGCAGAACAATGGCATTCTCACACACACACACACACACACACACACGTGTGAATGTATGCATGCACAAATATAGACTGTTTGTCACAGTGACTGAGAGCTCAATGAGACAAACAGTAATAGTAAACACAGGATGTGATGTCCGCCACAAACTATAAACACGTTCAAATATATGGCAGAGTATGTGTGTGTGTGTGTGTGTTGTGTGTGTGTGTGTGTGTGTGTGTGACTGAGAGATCAAAATGGGTGTTTGTGAGTCAAAAGGAGGAAGCAGGAATCATTTTTCATGGGTGTATGTCAGTGCATACACGTGGGTGTAAGGGACTGAGCAACATTAGTCACGCAACTGCCGCTGCACAACATGTTCATGCATACAGAGAAATAAAAATCAAAGCTATTGAGCCTTTTGTTTTCAATGTGTACACACGACTTAAAGCACAAGTAGAAACATGTTGTTCACCCTTAACACTGGCTGGGTTGCAGGAATGGCTTATTTAAGAGTTGAAAATAATTGTTCTGATACATCTGTGCGTCTCCAATTTATTTTCCGAGATGGGTTCAAAGAAATGTGAGAAGATTGTCAAATTAAAAAAAAACCGGTATGTCTTAAATCTTTTTCTGTCCCTTTCCAATAATCCATCACTTGTTCAGTATTTCCATGGCAACGGCGCAGAGTACCACACTGTGTTCTAGTCAGCCCCTGTCCTTATTCAGGAGCCTGAGGATTGATTTTCAAATATTTCCATTTCCTCCATCTATTCCTCCACATTGTCCCCCACCTCTGGGCTAAACAGGGTCATGATCCCCACATCTGCGAGTCTCCGGCTCCTGTAAGAGGTTACTCAGCGGTGAATATCACATCTCTGCATGACGGACCTCAGATAACCTCTGCTTACTGAATCATTACTGGAAATATCGGCTGTGATGTTTTCCCTATATCCGGGTCTTTTTTAGCCGTTTCTTTCATTGGCAGGGCATTCTTACCAACAATTATAATCAGAGAATTGAAACTCATTACAAGGTTCTTGTGAAAAGAAATAAACTGGGGAATTATAAAAAAGCCAACTGAGGCGGATAGACCAGAAGAGAAAAGGCACAGATAAAAAATATAGTAAACGCTTTGACTAAGTGACCATAAAATCTATATAATGAGTCCAACACACAGAAGGGAACGCGGTTCTATTCCCTTGGCACAGTTGAAAGGAGTACAGAGGTGTTTCTAACGCTTTCTTTTCCTACCTTTACCTTTCTTATAAGTCCCTACCTCCGTACCACAAGGGAGAGTGTGCTGCTTGTTCAGTCACACTGCATTATGGGGGCTGGAGACATTGAATAACTGTGACATTATAAAACCAAACTGTGAGAGGCCATTGAATAGTGTGCATGTGTGTGTGTGTGTGTGTGTGTGTGCGTGTGCGATGCCATTCATCCGCTCGGTTGCCTTTTATTTCCGTCTGACCGCAGGCTCGTAAAAACACATTCTGGCACCAGCAGCCAAAGGCCTCAGCCCACGCCTCAGGTACTAAGGTTTCACTCATTCTTCCCCTCAAATCCCTCCCTTTCTCTCTCGCTCTGTTTCTGTCTCCACCACTGTCTGCTCCCCCACCCCCCCCCCCCCCCCCCGTCTCCATACCAACTCCTCCTTTCACTCCTCTTTTCACTCACCAAACTCTGCATCTGGCTCCTCCAACTATCAGCCCCTCCTTGCTTCCTTTATCTCTTACAGTCTGTCTTTATTTTACTCTTAATTTAAGGGCCCAAGCATTCATCTGTGGCTCAAACTGCAAAGACAGTCTCGAGGTCCTCAGGAGAAACAGTACACCAGGCAGCTGTTTAGATTCTCTCTGCAGTCGTGACAGCATAAATAGCATCACAATTGCTTACACTTTTAATTTGCCTGTAACTGCTCTATACAGCTGCATTGAACCAAAATGTGGAAAAGAAAAAAAAACCGAGGCAGATGGTCAGGAATAAAAAAGCAAAATTGGAAACCAAATGATGTAGAGAAAGTGTTGGTAGCTCGGGAATATTAAAAGTTGGTGACTGGTAATTAAGCTTTTTAAATCCCAGTGCAATCTCTATTACTTTTACATGATGTGTTTATGCTCAAAAACTACAAACAGGCCAATCAGTGAGCATTTTAACCATGGGATGAGAGGTAGGAGCAAAGATATGTAGTGTCTACTTAACAGATTGAGTCTCACCACCTTCGCGGGAAGGAACACAAGACTTCACTTAATTAACAAAAGTATGGTCACCCAAGGACGCCCCTCAGATAATAGCAGGAGCCTGTCTGCAAATACAAGTGTGTGGGCGATTTTCGTAAAAGGTACAGAAGGAATGAGAGGACACTATGAATATAAAACCAATAAATATGATAAGCAGCTAACGAATAATTCATTTGCAAACTGTTGTTGCTTCACAAGGTCTAAAAAGACATTATAAAAACGACCTGCTGACATCATAGGTTTCGTAAACCAATTTCAGGTAATGGATTGGATGCACACACAAAAAGCACAAATACACACGAAAACACACACACACACACACACACACACACACACACACACACACACACACACACACACACACACACACTCACACACGCAGGAGATGCTGAGTCACATGTAACCGCTTCGACTTGTGAAAATGAAGCCGTCCTCGGTGCAATCATCCCCGCAAATGATGTCACACCTGCTGCTGTGGCGCGGTGATGATCTCACTGATAGTGCCGGTCACAGACTGATGACCTCGCCGATGACCTACAGCAGCCTACAGCAGCGCCTGCCTATCTGCACTCTAATCATTAATAACGGTTATTCTTTGTTTTCATCTTCGGCGAGTAAGACGTGGGCGTTTGTGTGTGTTTGTGTGTGTGTGGGTCTGTCTGGTGCAATCAGACGAAGCTAATCATGAATCAAAACATAAAGAAGGGTTTGGAGAGAGGCAGACAGTGGTGGCAAAAGAAAAAGAACAAAATGAGACGGAGAAAGAAAGCCTTTGAAGAGTTGACCTTGCAATCATGATAAATGTCAGGATCAGTTGTCTCATCAGTGTGTCTTTTGACGAAAGCACACACGCTGACAACAGGAATAGTGATGGCAGAAAATGATGTTCACTCTCCTGAGGATAATGGGCAACAAGTATTCGCAGCACATACAATACTTTGCAAATCAACAGAGCCTATTTGGAAAACAATAAAATCAATATGGCTCATTTATGCTGCTAGTGGAGTGAGCTACTAGAAAGTATGCAGGGAAGATCAGACTGTATAAAGAGATGGACGGCACAACTGCAAGCCAAAAGTGAAGCCAAAACATATGATAGTTTAAAGTTTTACCAATTGCCCATTTGTGGAGCTTACTGCAAGTGTTCATTTTTTTTGGAGAAGTCTAGTTTAGTTTTGTTATTTGATGCTAAAAATTGGGTTGTAACAATGCTCTGTTCTGCTGTGGATCTTACTGACCTACGTTGAATGTGGTCAGCGCCTGTGGCAAGGATATTTTGGCCTCATTTTTGTACAAGAGAAGGAGGTTCAGACGTGTCATTCATATTCTTACAGCTACTGTGAAAGCTGTGCGAACTTCTCCCCCCCATTTATAAGCCATGCGAGCACCCAGGGATGTTTGTGTGAAAGCCTCTGTTATTGAGTGGGTGTTTGATCAGCTGCTGTCGGTTAAGATGGGCAGCCCCTAGTAACTGCTCTTTTCCCCCCACATCTTCCATCCTGGCCTTCAAGTTCACAGCCTCGGGCCAATCAAAAAGCAGTGTGGGGTCACAGCAGGGTTGCGAGTCAAGGGTTAAGCTGAA
>NC_136691.1:51045302-51052802 GCF_947650265.1 Symphodus melops
GCCATCAAATCTGTTGTCAGCATCGTCAACTCTAACTAGCTGATTTTTTACACCCCTACTGTAAACTCCCCTCCCGTTTCCCATTCATAATCACATATACATGTACGCACAACATGCGCACAAACACACACACACACACAGACAGCAGGGAGTCCCCGTATGGGATGAGACGAGCTGTGAGCTTCAAATGACCCCGAAAACAGAAGTGCCGCTGAGTGATAAATGAGACAAATGCACGCTGGCACTATCTCTCCCTCCCTCTCACTTTCTTCCTGTCTTGCTCTCCCTTATTAACACAACACAAATGGAGCTGTCTCCTCTCTCCCTTCTCCTCCCATCTCCAACTATAATCTTCTTATGTCAAACCTTTGCATCATACATTTTGATTTGCTTCTTCTATTTATTACATGTAAAAAAAAAAAAGTCATCTTTAATTGATACAGATGAGATGAAAGCTTGAGGAAATGCACATTACACAGGCTGATGTTCTATTATTTGGATTTAATTGGACCTATAGGAGCCAAAGTCAAATCCTGGGTCATATACTTTTACAGACATGCTGTGGATTTCACTCACAGTCAGTTTATACAGCCATATCCTGTCATGTTACGGCATGAATTTTACAGGTTAAACTCTAGAGTCCTATATCGTAACCAGTGCAATATGGACACACAACGGTTTGAAAGAATAATATGCAGACCTGAGTGTGTCACCCTTAATCCATGTCACACGACGAAATCAGACTTTTCCAAACAGGCACAATAAAGTTCCACTGGCAGGTGATGTTTGATGAACAGCTCATCGACGAATGAAAAAGAGTTTGTTTGCCACACTGATCCCTTGATTCCCACACAATCTGCTCCTCCTGGTCAGCACTTTTCACAAGAGTCTCGGCAGAAAATGACAAAGCCAGTGTTACTTTTATCGATCTGTTGATTTACTCCAGCTCCGTTGTCTCTTTAGATGTCCTGGGATCACCCCCTCCTCTGTTTCGCTCGTGCTCTTTCGCTATCTCTCGACCTCTGTCAGGGTTCAGCCTTGAGGGATCTTTCATCCAGCATCCTCAAAGGAATGCAATAATAAATTTTGCTGCAGCTAAAGTAGCGTGTGTGCTTTTGTGTCCTTGGTGTCACTCCACCTATAAATGTCAGCGTCATTGTTTTCCTCTCCACCATCCAGATGTTTGCCTGCAAATCTCTACACAACTGGGCTCTTAGCTGCCCTATGAAGTCTGAGTCATTATAATAAATAAATGCCAACGATGCAGTCCAGACAGATTAGACAATGCAGGAAGGACACAGGTGGGTATAAGCCAAAAACACAGCTGCATCACTCTTTGCTTCATCTCTCATCGAAGTTCCTAATCAGAAGCTTAGTGTTTCACACAACATAGCTGCCAAAGTGACCATCGTGATAAGGTGAAGGTTAAACAAGGTGGTGAGTACAGCATACACATGGATCGGGAAAGCCAAACATGTACCGGTAATCTCCTTATAATTGTTGCCGATGTAAAAGAGGATGCATTCTTCTGAATGAGCTCTGTGTGTGTCTGCATGTGTGTGCAAAGCTCACATTCTGCTTCCATTTAAAAACAATCCCAACTACTGTTAGGGCTTGTGGCTCACAGTAGTGGACTCAGTCCGAGCAGCACATAGCTGATCCCCAGCTGGTCTGATAATGCACACACACACACACACACACACACACACACACACACACACACACACACACACACACACACACACACACACACACACACACACACACACACACACACACACACACACACACACACACACACACACACACACACACACAGAGTTACACACACCCTTCCGACCATTTCCTATCCTGATGTGATGAAGTCTGGCCGGAAACAGCCATTTCCCTGAATGTTCCCATCTCTCCTCCGGCATACTCCCTCATCCCTGATTCATTGCCAATAAATCAGAGTGAGACACAGAGAAAAACAGAGAGACAGTCAGCACCAGTAAGAAAAAAAAACGTGAAGGAGAAAAGGGGGGAAAGAAGGAGTGACGAGATGAGAGAAGAGAGATGAGGGAAAACCAGATGTTTGACACTGCATACCCCAATATGGCAGAGGGTGCTTTGAAGCTGTGACGTCCTATCAAAGAAAACAACAACAACACCACTGGCAGACAAACACACTAAGCGGATGTGCTTTATTTCATGGGCAGGGTCAAACTAAACAAGCAACAAAAGAGGAAAAGGCGGACTGCAAGCTTTAACACAGACTGAAACTATTTCCCCATTAATCTCCTGCCTTGTTTTTGTCCCATCCTCAAATTACAGAAGCACATTATTTCAGAGGAGTGTACTGTACGCCATCTGAAAAACCACACCCAACTGAAGAGGCCTTTAGATCAATCCACTCCTTGTTGTTGAACCTCCTAAAGGGGCTTCAGTTACCTTTACCTCCTCCCCTGTCAAACCATCAACACCGCTCTCAGAACCACACAAAGGATTTCACTCACCACTCCAACTCTTTCTCTTTGGGTTTAGAACATCTTTGAAAGTAAAGGTCCGTATCTTTGTCTATGTGCCATACCGTCACTGCTATAGGTGCAAAGACTTCTGGGTAACTTAAGGGGGGCTTATATTTGACTGCAAAGGAGTTCAATTTAAAAAAAAAAAAAAAGCAAATAGCATTTGAAGAAGCTACTCTTGAAAATTCTTGCAGAAATTAACTAAACAGTTGGAGCTCATGAAAAGATTGCAACATTCTTTGAGCAGTCTGGTGTAAAGGTCAACCCTTTGCCCTGTCAAGGAGATGATCCTCATTTTATGTTGTTGTGCATCGGTCCCTGCCCTTATTTTGTTTCAACTTTCCACCAATGACTCTTAATAAAAAGCATTAAGTAACTTAAAAAAAGACCTCCCAAAATGTTGAAAGTCACCTGGATCTAACCGGAGAATTTGAAACCTCTTGATTGAAAACGAAAAAGCTCCTTATTAACAATAGCTTTAGGTCAGCAATCAATGTCATCTAATCACTATGATCTGAATGTGATGCTCTTTCTCAGCTGAGGAATGTGTTGTCATTGATAGAGCTTTTAACGGCTTGATAGATCTGTCCCATAAAATGTTATTAGATTAACAGTTTAAAGACATGCTGTTCCTCCTAACCTGCTGCTGTAAGTCTTCTTCCACTCACGCAAACCTGGCGCTACATGTTTTCACAGTAACCAATACCCTCGACTGGGAAGGTGCAGACTGCCATGTAGGTGCAAATAAGGTGAGAGGGTGCGCCTGAAATGCGAGCTGACTCATCGTTCCCCTATTCTGTTGCATCTGTTGGGTTATCGTGGCACACGGAGAAATTCCTCTTCTGAGACAGATTATGCTCTGCTCCTTCCATTTTTTTTTTGTTTTGTTTTAAAACACATGTTGCTGTTTTAACCTGCAGAAATATGGTGCAAAGGAAAAAAGTAATAAAGTTTGGTTCAAAGGATTAAAGACTTGCGCTCATTTTTGGTAAACCAAAACTATCATCTGCACCAAAGTAACCATTATTAGATTTGTGTACACAATAACTTCCCTGCTTTGAATTGTGAGAGGTGGGAAGGGTCAAGTTAAAAATAGATTGGTCCAAACCATTTCTGCAGGAATGACAAGAATTCAGGATTACACCATTTCCTGGATTTATTTATCCCTGAGAAGAGCTGTTCAAACTCTTTCTATAAACGGAACCTTATCACATCTGCACCAAAGGTACACAGATGTGTCACAGAGCACTGAATATATTGTACTCCAGAGCAGCAATATAAAATAGAACTAAATATGGAGATCATTAATCCAAGTTAACCCAAGTACAACCCCATTTCAAAGTTGGGACATGGTGTTGGTGTAAAAAAAACAGAATGGGAAGCTTTTCATGACACTGAAACCTTATGATTAATTAAAAATATTAATGTTGAAACTGAGAAACATCATTGTTGTTGAATGTTTATGCCAGCAACATCTTTCAAAAAAAAGTTGTGACACAGGCTAAATAGAGCATCTCAGAGAGGCTGAGTCAATAAGTTCAAATTTCCCAATTCCAAAAGCAAAGAATCCAGGGATTTCATTTTCCATAAGGCCACAAAAAGAAGGTGGTGCAACATAGACGAGAACATGACCCCATCCCGACAACGTTGAAACTTTTGACTGGTTGTCTTCATGCTAATGTCAATCTTTTTGAAAATCTTCACAGTCTGATTTGTCGGAGTTGAAATAATGTTAAAAGGGATCAATCGATCAGACATTGAGCACAGTGATTGCATTGGAGTAATACAGAATATTGGACATATTCTAAGGCATGGTGGCACTCTGAGGTTTCAGGGAATGATTAGGTTTGTTGTGATTCTTATTGATCATCTGAGTCGTTTAACGGTGGGGTCTGGTGTAGGATCAATGCAAGACTCAGATCAATTACAGTTCATCTTTACAGTAAGAGCGGGAGGGGCATGTCGTTCCCAGGAAAGTCAGCCAAGGCATCCCGCTATTCACAGCTACTTCCCCACCCTACAGGCTTTCCTGTCCTGATCAGCAGGGGCAGACGGACCCTCTCATTACGGAAAACCGCGGATGAAAATGAGAACAAAATGAGGCCCATTACCACACAGGCGTGACTAATATCCCTACGCAGACCCGTCCACAACAACTGGACACACGCACATTCAGGGCACGCACGCAAGTTACACGTGCACACAAAAAAAGTCAGCCGCACACAGTAAGATCCTTGTGAATCAATAACACAACAGATGAAGGGGAAGTTGGTAATAAACTCTGGCTCTATTAAATGGACCAGATCTATGGCTGCTCTGCAGGGGGTGTCTGGCTCTGTGCACAGACAGCATCTATAGCTTTTTTGTGAGTGTGTATGTCTGTGTGTGCGTATTTTCCCTAATCATCCATGATGTCATTAGTGCTAAATGCGACCCCGGCTCTGCCTAATTCCTGCCCGTTAAAAGTTTCTCTATTTCCTCCCTCACCATCTTACTCCACTCTTCCTAACCGCCTTAACATCACCCAATACCAGTCCTGTAATATCTCATCTCTCGTGTGCTTCCCTCATCTCTACAGATATCCACTCTGCTCTCCTTTTCCAAATTCCCGTAACAGATTCATTACCTTCCTGGAATACATAATCATCAACTTCTGACGCACGAGTAGTCTTCACTCTTGCCTCAATCCTCAGCTTCAGAAAATCCATCTGAACCGCTTTCTACTTCTACCTTTTTTTATCCTTACTTTCTCTTTCCGTATCGTTATTTTATCATCCATCACAACATCCGCTTCTACAGTTTTTCCTTTTTCACTTCTTCCACCAAAGTGCATCATTTTGTGGCTTTAAATGTTTCCTTTCCTACAACATAATCACAGGGGAGACATAATGCCCAACATTGGCGTCAAGTGATTTTTTTTTTCTTTTTTCATATTTCACTCTTGTGTTGTTCTATTTGTGAGAGGTAAGTTCATCCTCTGAACTTTTTTTCCCCTTTCTTCCCCTTCCAGCCTCCTGTCTCCTGTGTTTTTAACCACCTTCTTTCCACCTTTGCAGATCAGGTCTGTTTGGTGATTTATAGCCGTGCAACAGGCTGGCAGTCACAGGAAGAAAAAAAAAAAAAAAAAAAAGAAGTGAAAGGGAGGTGGAGGTGGAGGTAAAGGAAAAGAGGAGGGGCCGGGTGGAAATTTGGTGTTTGAAGTACATGAAGGAGTAATATAAAATACACCTGGTCCATCCATGGGGCTACACAGAAACAAAGGGAGGAGAGAAGAGAGAGAGGGCCTGGCCACAGGGGGAGAGAGGTGGATGGAAAAGGAGGGGGTGGAGGGGGTGGAGGGGTCACTTAGTGTTTCCTTTCAGGATGGCTTTTATGGTGTAACTTCAAACGCTGACCTCCCACAGCCCCGCCCTTATACCCCCACCCCCTCCTTTTTCTGCCTCCATCCATCCCTCCCTCCTCTTTTCTCACTATTGTGTACGGCCAAGTGGACAGTAATTGGCTATTCTTTCATGAGGCTGATTTCAGCACTCATAGTCCCCCCCTCTCCACAGGAAGAGGCCCTTTTTGCTACCCCCCCCTTAGGAGTGCATGTGTGTGTGTGTGTACATTGTAAATATGCCAGACGGCAGGTATCAGGTGGTTGAAGGGGGCTGCACAGGCTACGGACTCTGCAAGCATCTCATTTACTTTGAATCCTAAATAACAACACATTACAGGAAACGTAAGCAACGTTGAGACTCCTGCCCCGACGTGTAAGGTTTCTGGAGGAAGCTTCTGGTACAGGAAAAGCCATGTACCTTTACTTATAAATAAAGCTACGATTACATCTGTTGAAAGCTGCGGTCTGAAGTGTTGAAAGGAAAATGTAAAGTCACTCAATACAAAAATATTCTTGGCAATGAACGAGCGTTTTATTTCTTCGCTTCCAAAATGTAATTCAAAGACACCCAGGGGCTCTAACCTTACTTCATTCATGATATTAATGTTCTGTTGAAAAGATGAGAGGTTCTGCAAATGTTTCCTGCAGTTTTCAATATATGAGCATATTGAGAGTGATACATAAAAGCTGCTCTAATGACGCCTGTCCGTCTTTGGCTTATAGATCAGTGTGCGTTCATGACTGATAGACGTATGTCTGTGTGTGTGTATGTGTGTGTGTGCGTGTGTGTGTGTGCGTGTGTGTGCGTGTGTGTGCGTGTGTGTGTGTGTGTGTGCGTGTGTGTGCGTGCATGTAAGTGTAAATTAAGAGAGAGATGGGGATTAACGGTCCCTGGAGAGGCCTAATTAACACTTTACAAACCAGCAAAACCATCTTTTTTTTGTGGACGTTTTTATGGCACTTTGCAGCATTTTTATTCGGCTGTAAACTGTTCGAACTGACAGGAAAGTGTGGGAAGAGACGCATCAAAGATTGGAGGCTGGATTCAAAAGCAAAACGACGAGGCTAAATGGTTCCCACACACACACACACACACACACACACACACACACACACACACACACACACACACACACACACACACACACACACACACACACACACACACACACACACACACACACACACACACACACACACACACACACACACACACTTTGGTCATGACCACACACAAACACGCACACAAAAGTTGAAGGAATGTGATGTAAACAAGATCTTCAAAGGTTAAATACGTGGAGGACGATACGACATAAACACAGACTTAAACAAGTACAGGGTTGTCTGTGCTCGCAGACACAATACATAAACAGAAGTGGGGATAATTGTGTTGTCGGACACACAAAAACACCGTGAAGCTTAAGAGCCTACCATAGCAGACAAAAAAAAAGATCCAGATAGGAAGGTAGACTTTTCCTTAAAGGAAGGGGAACTTCCAGGAGTAAGAAGGGTGCGGAGGTCTTAATACACCAGAGTGTCTCCTACCTCTTTGTAGTTCACCTTGGGCTCTATTCTCTTCCGCTTTCTGCCCTTCCCCTGATGACTCTGACT